>NW_022142141.1:0-29228 GCF_007565055.1 Rhinopithecus roxellana | reverse complement strand
TCTATTATGTCTATTATTTCCATATTTTATACCTATATATGATATTTATTATGTCTATATTATTCACCTATATCTATTATATCTGTTATGTTTATATTTTATACCTATATCTCTTATGTCTATATTTTAACCTATATCGATTATATCTATTATGTCTATATTTCATACCTATATCTATATATCTATCATGTCTATATTTTCTACTATATCTATTATATCGATTATGTCTATATTCATACCTATATCTATTATATCCACTATATCGATATTTTATAACCTATATCTATTATATGTATATTTGATACCCTATCCATTAAATCTACTATATCTATATTTATACCTATATCTCTTATATCTATTAGGTGTATATTTATATCTATATCTATTTGTCTATATTTTATACCTATATTTATTAGTCTATGTTTTATACCTATATCTATTATCTACTATGTCTATATTTATACCTACATCTATTATATCTATTAGTCTATATTTTATACCTATACCATTATGTCTATATTGTATACCGATATCTATTAATCTATTATGTCTATATTTAATACCTATATCTATTATATCTATTATGTCTATATTTTATACCTATATCTATTATATCTATTATATCTATATTTACACCTATATCTATTATAACTATATTTTATACGTATATCTATTGTATTTCTATTTTAACCTCTATCTATTATATCTATATTTTATACGTATATCTATTATGTCTATTATATCAATATTTTGTAAATATATGTATTACATCTATATTATATACTTTTATCTATTATGTCTGTATTTTATACCTATATCTATTATGTCTATATTTATAACTGTATCTATTATATCTATTATGTCTATATTTTATACCTATATCTATAATGTCTATATTTTATACTGTATCATTTATCTATTATGTCTAATTATACCTTATATTATGTCTGTATTTATATATCTATATGTCTATATTTTACCTATATCTATTATGTCTATGATGTCTATATTTATAATGTCTATTATATTCGATTATGTCTATATTGTATACCTATAATTATATCTATTATGTCTATATTTAATACCTATATCTATTATATCGATTATGTCTAATTATAACTATATCTATTATATCTATTATCTATATTTTCACCTATATCTATTATAACTATATTTATACCTATACGTATTGTATCTCTATTTACTACCTATATCTATTATATCTATAATATTTATTTTTTATAATTATGTCTATTATATCTATATTTTATTCCTGTATATATTATATCTATTAAATCTGTATTTATACGTATATCTATTATATCTATATTTTATAGGTATATCTATTATATCTATTAAATCTATATTTTGTACCTATATCTATTATATCTATATTTAATACCTGTACCTCTTATATCGAATATGACCATATTTATACCTACATCAATTATATGTATATTTTATACCTATATGTATTATATCTATATTTTATTCCTATATATATTATATCTATTATGTCTATATTTTATACCTATATATATTATATCTCATGTCTATATTATAAACCTATATCTATTATACCTATTATGTCTATAATTTATACCTATAACTATTTTATCTATATTTTATACCTATATGTATTGTGTCTCATATTTATATTTTGCAACCATATCTATTATAACTATATTTTATGCCTATATCTATTATAAATATTAATCTATATTTTATACCTAATTTATTATATCTATATTTTATACCTATATCTATTATATCAATTATATCTATATATTTCACATATATCTATTTTATCTATACTTTATACCTATATCTATTATATCTATTATGTCTTTATTTTATACGTATATCTATTATATCTATTATGTCTACATCTTATACCTATATGGATTATATCTATTATGCTCTCTATTTTCTTAATATATCTATTATATTTATTATGTCTATATTTAATACCTAATGTATTATATCTTCTATGTCTATATTTTATATCTCCATCTATTATACCTGTTATGTCTATATTTATATCTATATCTATTATATTAATTATGACTATTTTATACCTATATAATATGTCTATATTTTACACCTATATCTACTATATGTATTATGTTTTTTTTTATACCTATATCTATTATATCTATATTTTCTCCTCTATCTATTATATCTGTTATATCTATATATTTATCTATATCTATTATATCTACATTTTATACCTATATCCATTATATCTATTATATCTATATTTTATACTTGTATCTTTCATATCTATTATATCTATATTTTATACCTATACCTATTGTATCTATATTTTACGCCTAAATCTATTATTTCTATTATGTTTCTAATTTATACCTGTATTATTGTACCTATTATGTCTATATTTTACCTATATCTATTATCTAATATGTCTGTATGTTATGCCTACATTTAATATACCTATTATGCCTATATTGTATACGTATATCTATTACATCTATTATGTCTATATTTTATACCTGTATCTCTTATATCTAATATGTGTATCTTTTATACCGATATCTGTTATATCTCTTACATCTGTCTTTTATACCTATATCTATTATATCTATTATGTCTATATTTTATAACTATATATTTTGTCTATATTTTACATCTATATCTATATCTAATATGTCTGTATTTTAAAATTATATATTTTGTCTATATTTTATACCTATATCCATTATATATTATGTGTATCTTTTATATCTGTATCTATTATGTCTATATTTTACACCTATATCTATTATATCTATTCTGTGTATATTTTATGCGTATATCTATTATATCTATTATATCTATATTTTATACCTATATCTATTATAACTATTATGTCCATATTTTGTAACTGTATATAATGTCTATATTTTACACCTATATCTATTTTATCTATTATCTATATTTTATACCTATATCTATGAAATCTATTATGTCTCTATTTTATACCTATATCTATTATATCTATTATGTCTATATTTTATACCTATATCTATTCTGTCTGTATTTTATATCTATATCTATTTTATCTATTATGTCTATATTTTTTTTGTATCTATTATATCTATTATGTCGATATATTATACCTATATCTATTATGTCTATATTTTATACCTATGTTTATTATATCTGTCTATATTTTATACCTATATGTATTATGTCTATATTTTATACCTATATCTATTATGTCTATATTTAATGCCTATGTCTGTTATATCTATTATGTCTCTATATTATACCTATGTCTATTATGTCTATATTTTTTACCTGTATCTATAATATTATGTCTATATTTTATACCTATATCTATTTTGTCTATGATGTCTATATTGTATACCTATGTCCATTATATCTATTTTGTCTGTATTTTATACCTATATCTATTTTATCTATATATCTATATTTTATACCTGTATCATTTATATATATTATGTCTATAATTTATACCTATATCTATTATATCTAGTATGGCTATATTTTATACCTACATCTATTGTATCTATTATGTCTATATTTATACCTGTATATATTACGTCTATATTTTAATACCAATATCTATTATATCTATTATGTCTATATTTTATCCTTCTATCTATCTTTTATGTCTATATATGTATAATTTTTTTATTATACTTTAAGTTCTAGGGTTCCTGTGCATACGTGCAGGTTTGTTACATATGTATGCTTATGCCATGTTGGTGTGCTGCACCCATCAACTCGTCAGCACCCATCAATTGATCATTTATATCATGTATAAACTCCCCAATGCAATACCCTTCCTCCTCCTCCCCTCCCCCCTCCCCAATATAGGCCGCATTGTGTGATGTTCCCCTTAATGAGACCAATTTTATAACTCTATCAATTATATTATTATGTCGATATTTTATACCTCTGTTATATCTATTATGCCTATATTTTATACCTATATCTATTATATCTATTATGTCTATATTTTATACCTATATCTATTATATCTATTATGTTTATATTTTATACCTATATCTATTATGTCTATTATTTCCATATTTTATACCTATATATGATATTTATTATGTCTATATTATTCACCTATATCTATTATATCTGTTATGTTTATATTTTATATACCTATATCTCTTATGTCTATATTTTATACCTATATCGATTATATCTATTATGTCTATATTTCATACCTATATCTATTATATCTTATCATGTCTATATTGTTCTACCTATATCTATTATATCGATTATGTCTATATTTCATACCTATATCTATTATATCCACTATATCGATATTTTATACCTATCTATTATATGTATATTTGATACCCAGATCCATTAAATCTACTATATCTATATTTTATACCTATATCTCTTATATCTATTAGGTGTATATTTTATATCTATATCTATTTTGTCTATATTTTATACCTATATTTATTATGTCTATGTTTATACCTATATCTATTATATCTACTATTCTATATTTTATACCTACATCTATTATATCTATTATGTCTATATTTTATACCTATACCTATTATGTCTATATTGTATACCGATATCTATTATATCTATTATGTCTATATTTAATACCTATATCTATTATATCTATTATGTCTATATTTTATACCTATATCGATTATATCTATTATATCTATATTTTACACCTATATCTATTATAACTATATTTTATACGTATATCTATTGTATTTCTATTTTATACCTCTATCTATTATATCTATATTTTATACGTATATCTATTATGTCTATTATATCAATATTTTGTAAATATATGTATTACATCTATATTATATACTTGTATCTATTATGTCTGATATTTATACCTATATCTATTATGTCTATATGTTAAACCTATATCTATTTTATCTATGATGTCTATATTTGATAAACTTGTCTTTATATCTATTATTTCTATATTTCCATACCTTTATCTATTATACCCACTAGTATCTATAATTTTATACCTATATCTATTATATGTATATTTGATACCCATATCCATTATATGTATTGTATCTATATTTTAAACCTATATCTATTATATCTGTTATGTCTATCTATTATATCTATTATATCTATATTTTATACCAATATCTATTATATCTATATTTTATACCTGTATCTATTATATCTATTATGTGTATATTTTATACCTATATCTATTACGTCTATATTTTATATCTATGTCTATTACATCTATTTTTTCTATATATTATAACTATATCTATAATATCTATTATGCCTGTATTTCATACCTGTATCTATTATATCTATTATGTCTATATTTTATACCTCTATCTCTTATATCTATATTTTATACCTATATCTATTATATCTATTATGGCTATATTTTATACCTACTTCTATTATGTCTATTATGTCTATATTTTATAACTATATCTATTATATCTCTTATGTCTATATTTTATACCTATATCTATTATATCTGTTTTTTCTATGTCTATTGTACCTATTATGTCTATATTTTATACCTATATCTATTATATCTCTTACGTCTATATGTTATACCTATGTCTATTGTATCTATTATGTCTATATTTTATACCTATATCTATTATATCTATTATGTCTGTGTTTTATACCTATATCTATTATGTCTACATTTTATACCTATATCTATTATATCTATTATGTCTATATTGTATACTTCTGTTATATCTATTATATCTTTATTTTATACCTATATCTATAATGTCTATATTTTTTAACTACATCTGTTTTATCTATTATGTCTATATTTTATAACTATATGTATTATATCTATAATGTCTATATTTCATACCTATATCTACTTTATCTATTTCGTGTATATCTATTATACCTATTATGCCTATATTTTATAACTGTATCTATTAGATCTATTGTCTATATTTTATACCTCTATTATATCTATTTATGTCTATATTTTTGTAGTTTTATCTATAATATCTATTAGGTCTATATTTTATACCTCTATCTATTACATCTGGTTATGTCTATATTTTATACCTCTATCTCCTATTATATTATGTCTATATTTTATTCCTCTATTATGTCTATTATATCTATTTTGTCTATATTTTATTATGTCTATTATGTTTATATTTTATACCTAAATCTATTATATTTATTCTGCTCTATTGTGTACCTATATCTATTTTGTCTGCATTTTATATCTATATCTATTATATCTATTATGTCTATATTTCATACGTATAATCTATTATATCTGTTATGTCTCTATGTTATATCTATATCTATATATCTGTTATGTCTATATTCTATACGTATATCCATTATATCTGTAATGTCTATATTTATATCTATGTATTATATATATTGTTTTTCTATTTAATTACCATATATGTTATATTATTATGACTGTATTTAATACCTATAGGGATTATATTTACTATGTCTATATTTTATACCTTATCTATTATATCTCTTATATTTTTTATGCCTATACTTTATACCTCTATCTATTATATGTAGTATATCTATTATGTCTGTATTTTATAACTGTATCTATTGTATCTATTATGTCTATATTTTTTACCTCTATTATATCTATTATGTCTATATTTTATAACTATTTCTATTATACCTATTATGTATATATTTTATACCTATATCTACGATGTCTATATATTATACCTATATCTATTATATCTATTATGTCTATATTTTATAACTATATCTATTATATCTATTATGTCTATATGTTATACCTATGTCTATTATGTATATATTCTATACCTATATCGATTATATCTATTATGCCTATATTTTATATCTCTATTTTATCTACTATGTCTATATTTTCTACCTATATGTAATATATCTATTATGTCTATATTTTACATCTATGTCTATTATATCTATATGTCTATATTATATACCTATTAGTTATTATATGTATTACGTCTACATTTTATACATCTATCTATTATATTTATTATGTCTATATTGTATACCAATATCTATTATGTCTATTATGTGGTATATTTTATACCGATATAGAGTATATCTATTCTATCTATATTTTATTACGTATATCTATTATATCTATTATGTCCATATTTTATACCTTTATCTATTATATCTATTATGTCTATATTTTATAACTCTATCAATTATACTTATTATGTCTATATTTTAAACCTCTATTATATCTTTTATGTGTATATTTTATACCTATATCTATTATATTATGTCCATTTTATATACCTGTATCTATTATATCTATTATAATTATATTTTATACCTATATCTATTACATCGATTATGTCCATATGTTATACCTTAATCTATTATGTGTATTATGTCCATATTTTATACCTACATCTATTATATCCATTATATCTATATTTTATAACTATATCTATTATATCTATATTTTATACCTATATCTATTATATCTATTATCTATATTTTATACCTATATCTATTATGTCTATATTTCATACCTTCATCTATTATATCCATTATGTCTATATTTTATACCTATACATTATGTATATTATGTCTGTATTTTATACCTATATCTATTATAACTATTATGTCTATATTTATCCCTCTATCTATTATACCTATTATATCTATATTTTATAACTATCAATTACATCTATAACGTCTTTATTTTCTACCTATATCTATTATGTCTATTATGTCTATATTTTATCCCTATATCTATTACGTCTCTATTTAATACCTATATCTATTATATCTATTATGTCTATATATTATACCTATATCTATTTTATATATTATGTCTATATTTTATTCCTATATCTATTATATCTATGATATCTATATTTTATAAATATATCTATTACATTTATTATATCTATATTTTATACCTATAACTATTATAGCTATATTTTATTCCTATATCTATTATATCTATTATGAAAATATTTTATACCTATATATATTATATCTATTATGTCTATATTATAAACTTATATCTATTATACCTATTATGTCTGTATTTTATACCTATAACAATTTTATCTATATTTTATACCTATATCTATTGTATCTGTTATATTTTTGTTTTATAACTATATCTATTATACCTCTATTTTATACCTATATCTATTATAACTATTATATCTATATATTATACCTATATCTATTATATCTATATTTCATACCTATATCTATTATATCTATATTTTACACGTATATCTATTTTATCTATATTTTATACCTATATCTATTATATCTATTATGTCTATATTTTATACGTATATCCATTATATCTATTATGTCTATATCTTATACCTATATCGATTATATCTATTATGTCTATATTTCATACCTATATCTATTGTATCTATTATGTCTATATTTTATAAATATATCTATTATATATTATGTATATATTTTATATCTATATGTATATCTATTATGTCTATATTTTCTACGTGTATCTATTGTACCTATTATGTCTAGATTTTATACCGATAACTATTATATCTATTAAGTCTACATTTTCTACCTATATCTATGATATCTATTAAGTCTATATTTTATACTTATATATATTATATCTATCATGTCTATATTTTATACCTATGTCTATTATAACTATTATGTCCTATTTTATAACTATATCTCTTATATCTATTATGTATATAGTTTATACCTATATCTATTACGTGTATATCTTATACCTGTATCTATTATATCTATTATGTCTACATTTCATACCTATATCTATTATATCTATTATGTGTATATTTTATACCTATATCTACTATATCTATTATGTCTGTATTTTATACCTATATTTATTCTGCCTCTATTTTATACCTTTATCTATTATATCTATTATGTCTATATTTATACATATATCGATTATATGTATTATGTCTATATTTTATACCTATATCTATTATATCTTTATGTCTATATTTTATACCTATACCTATTATGTCTATATTTTATACCTATATCTACTATGTCTATATTTTATACCTATATCTGTTATGTCTATATTTATTACCTATATCTATTATATCTATTCTGTCTATATTTTACACCTATATCTATTATATCTATTATGTTTTTTTTATAATTATATCTCTGATATATATATTTTCTTCCTGTATCTATTATATCTATTATATCTCTATTTTATACGTATATCTATTATATCTATATTTATACCTAAATCTATTATATCCATTATGTCTATATTTTATACCTATATCTATTATATCTGTATTTTATACCTGTATTTATTATATCTATTATGTCTATATTTTATACCTATATCTACTATATCTATTATGTGTCTAGTTTTACACCTATATGTATTACAGTCTATTATGTCTATATTTTATACCTATATCTATTATATCTATTATGTCTATATTTAATACCTATGCCTATTATATCTATATTTTATGCCTATATCCATTATATCCATATTTTATACCTACGTCGATTATATCTATTATGTCTATATTTTATACCTATATCTCTTATATCTGTTATGTCTATATTTTATACCTATCCCTATTATATCCATTCTGTGTATATTTTATACCTATATCTATTATGTATATTTTTTATACCTATATCTTTTATATGTGTTATTTCTATATTTTATACCTATATCTATTATGTCTATATTTTATATATATATCTATTATATGTATTGTTTCTATATTTTATACCTATATTTTCTACCTGTATCTATTTTATCTATTATGTCTATATTTTATGCCTATATCTATTATATCTATTATGTCTATATTTTATATCTATATCTATCATATCTATTATGTCTATATTTTATATCTATATTATGTCTATGTTTTATACCTATATTTATTATATCATCTATGTGTATATTTTATATGTATATCTATTATGTCTATATTTTATACCTATATCTATAATATCTATTACGTCTATATTTTATATCTCTATCTATTATATCTATTATATCTTTATTTTGTACATTTATCTGTTATTTCTATTTTTTGAACCTATATCTATGATATCTATTATGTGTATATTTTATACCTATATCTATTATATCTATTATGTCTATATTTTATGCCTATATCTATTATATATATTATGTCTAAATATTATACCTGTATCTATTATGTCTATATTTTATACCTATATCTATTGTAACTATTATGTCTATATTTTACAACTATATATTATGTCTATATTTTACAACTATATCTATTATATCTATTATGTCTATATTTTATAACTATATATTATATCTATATTTTATATCTATATCCTTTATATATATTATGTCTTTATTTTATATCTGTATCTATTATGTCTTCATTTTACACCTATATCTATTATATCTATTCTGTGTATATTTCATACGTATATTTATTATATCTTTATGTCTATATTTTATACCTATATCTATTATGTCTATATTGTATACTTATATCAATTATATCTATTATGTCTATATTTTATAACTGTATTGATTATATCTATTATGTCTATGTTTTATACCTATATCTATTATATCTATTATGTCTATTTTTTATACCTATATCTATTATATCTATTATGTTTATATTTTATACCCATATCTATTATGTCTATATTTTATACCTATATCTATTATATCTATTATGTCTATATTCTATACCTATATCTATTATACCTATTATGTCTATATTTTATACGTATATCTATTATATCTCTTGTGTCTGTACTTTATACCTATATCTATTATATCTATATTTTATACCTATATATATTATAACCATATTTTATACCTGTATCCATTATATCTATTTTTTTACCTATATCTATTATATCTATTATATTTATAATTTATAATCATATCAATTATATCTATATTTTATATCTATATCTATCATATCTATTGTCTGTATTTTGTACCTGTATCTGTTACATCTATTATATCTATATTTTATACCTATATCTATTATATCTATTTTGTCTATATTTTATATCTATATCTATCATATCTATTATGTCTATATTTTATACCTATATATTTCATATCTATTATGTCTATATTTCATTCCTATATCTATTATATCTATTATGTCTATATTTTATACCTATATCTATTGCATCTATTATGTGTATATTTTATACCTGTATCTTTTGTATGTATTATGTCTATATTTTATACCGATTTCTATTATATCTATTATGTCTATACTTTATACCTCTATCTATTATGTCTATATTTTATACCTATATCGATTATATCTATTATGTCTATATTTTATACCTATATCGCTTATGTCTATATTTTATACCTTTATCTATTATAATGATTATATCTATATTTTAGAAGTATATCTGTTATATCTATTCTGTCTCTATTTTACACCGATATCTATTATGTCTATATTTGATTCCTATAACTATTATATCTATTATGTCTATATTTTATAACTATATCTATTATATCTATTATATCTATATTTTTTACTTATATCTATTATATCTATTATGTCTGTCTATGATATCTATTATATGTATATTATATACGTATATCTATTATATCTATATTTTACACCCGTATCTATTATATCTATTATGTATATGTTTTATATCTATATCTATTATGTCTATTATGTCTATATCTTATACCTATATCTATTATATCTATTATGTCTTCATTTTAAACCTATACCTATTATAGGTATTATGTATATATTTCATACCTATATCTATTATAACCATTATGTCTATACTTTGTACCTATATCTATTATGGCTATATTTTATACCTATATCTATTATTATTATTATGTGTATATTTGATACCTATATCTATTATATCTATTATGTCTATATTTGATACCTATTTCTATTATATCTATTATGTCTATATTTAATACATATATCTATTATGTCTATATTTTATACCTATATCTGTTATATCTATTATGTCTATATTATATACCTATATCTATTATATATCTTATGTCTATATTTTGCACCTATATTTATTATATCTATTATGTCTATATTTTATACCTATATCTATTATATCCATTATGTCTATATTTTATACCTATATCTATTATAACTATTATGTCTGTATTTTACACCTATATCTATTATATCTATTACGTCGATATTTTATACCCATCTCTATTATATCTATTATGTTTATATTTTATACCTATATCTATTATATCTATGTCTTTATTTTATACCTATATCTATTTTGCCTATATTTTATACCTATATCTGTTATGTCTATATTTCATACGTATGTCAATTTTATCTATTATGTCTGTTTTTTATACCTCTATCTATTTTATCTGTTATGCCTATATTTCATACATATATGTATTATATCTATATTTGATACCTATATCTATTATATCTATTATGTCTATATTTTATATCTATATCTATTATAACTATTGTGTCTTTATTTTATTACTATATCTATTAAATATACTATGTTTCTATTTCATACCTATATCTATTATGTCTATATTTTATACCTTTTTCTATTATATCTATTATGTCTATAATTAATACCTATATCTATTATGTCTATATTTTATACCTATATCTATTATATCTCTTATGTCTATATTTTATACCTATATGTATTATATCCATTATGTCTATATTCTATACCTATATCTATCATATCTACTATGTCTACATTTTACACCTATAACTATTATATGTATTACGTCTATATTTTATTCCCATCTCTTCTTTATCATTATGTTCATATTTTATACCTATATCTATTATATCTATGTCTATATTTTATACCTATGTCTATTTTCTCTGTATTTTATACCTGTATCTATTATGTCTGTATTTTATACCTATATCTATTTTATCTATTATGTCTATATTTTATACCTATATCTATTATATCTATTATGTCTATATTTTATACCTTTGTCTATTAAATCTATTATGTCTATATTTTATATGTATATCTATTATGTCTATATTTTTTGCCTATAACTATTATATCTATTTTGTCTATATTTTATTAATATATCTATTTTATCTATTATGTCTATATTTTTTACCTGTAATTATTATATCTAATATGTCTGTATTTTATACCTATATCTATTATGTCTATCTTTTATATGTATATCTATCATGTCTATATTTTATACCTATAACTATTATATTTCTTATGTCTATACTTTATACCTATATCTATTATATCTATATTTTATGCCTGTACTATCATATGTATTACATCTATACTTATACCTATATTATTCTATCCATTATATCTGTATTTTATGCCAATATGTATTATATCGATTATATCTATTATATATATATATTTTATACCTGTCTATAATATTTATTATATCTTTTTCTTATACCTATATCTATCATATCTATTGTATCTATATTTTATAACTATATCTATTATATCTATTATGTCTATATTTTTTAACTATATCTATTATATCTACTATGTTTATATTATATACCTATATCTCTTATGTGTATATTTTATAAATATATCGATTATATCTATTATGTCTATATTTTATACCTATATCTATTATACACCTTCTGTCTATATTTTATACCTATATCTATTATATATAATATGTCTATATTTTATACCTATATCTAATATGTCTTTATTTTATGCTAATATCTATTATATCTATTATATCTATATATTGTATCTTTATCTATTAAATCTATTATGTGTATTATTTATTCCTACATCTATTATATCTATTAAGTCTATATTTTATACCTATATATATTATATCCACTATTTCTATATTTTATAACTATATCTATTATGTCTGTATTTGATACTTATATCCATGATATCTATATCTATATTTTATACCTGTATCTATTATATCTATTACGTGTACATTTTATACCTATATCTATTATATCTATTATATGTATATTTAAACCTACATCTATTGAAACTATATTTTATACCTATATCTATTATATCTTTATTTAATACCTGTATCTACTATGTCTATGATGTCTATATATTATATTTATTGCATCTATATTTTATACCTATATCTATTATATCTATATTTCACACCTATATCTATTGTATCTAATCCGTCTATATTTTATACCTATATCTATTATGTCTATGTTTTATACCTATATCTATTATATCAACTATAAGTATATTTTATAGGTATATGTATTATATCTATTATGTCTATATTTTATACCTATATCTATTATACCTATTATGTCTATATTTGATACCTATATCAATTATATTTATATTTCATACCTATATCTATTTTATCTGTTATATTTATATTTTATAACTATATCTATTATATCTATATTTTATACCTGTATCAATTATAAGTATTATATCTATATTTTATACCTATATCTATTATATGTATATTTTATACCTATATCTGTTATATCTATTATGTCTATATTTTATAACTATATGTATTATATCTATTATGTCTATGTTTTATACCTATATCTATTATATCTATTTTGTCTATATCTATTATACCTATTATGTCTATATTTTAAAACTGTATCTATTATATCTATTGTCTTTTTTTATACGACTATTATATCTTTTATGTCTATATTTTATAGCTTTATCTATTATATCCATTAGGTCTATATTTTATACCTCTATCTATTACATCTATTATGTTTATATTTTATACCTCTATCTACTATATCTATTATGTCTATATTTCATTCCTCTATTATATCCATTATATCTATTTTGTCTATATTTTATACCTCTATCTGTTATATCGATTATGTCTAAATTTTATACGTTATCTAGTATATCTTTCTTGTCTATATTTTATACCTATATCTATTATATCTATCATGTCTATAATTTATACCTCTATTATATCTATTATGTCTATAGTTTATACCTCTCTCTATTATATCTATTATATCAATTATGTCTATTTTTTATACCTCTATTCATTATATCTATTTTGTCTATATTTAATCACTATACATTATTTCTCTTATGTCTATATTTTACCCTATGTCTATCATGTCTATATTTTATACCTATATCCATTATATATATTATGTCTATATTTTATACCTTTATCTATTATGTCTATATTTTATACCTATATCTATTATATCTTTTATGTCTATATTTTATACCAATATCTATTAGATCTATTATGTCTGTATATATTGTGTCTATTATTACTATCTGTTATACCTGTATCTATTATATCTATTTTATATATTTTAGAGCAATATCTATTATATCTATTTTGTCTATATTTTATACCTCTATCTATTATATCTCTTATGTCTATATTTTATACCTCAATCTATTATATATATTATGTCCATTATTTATACCTCTATCTATTACATATATTATGTTTATGTTTTATACCTCTATCTATTATATCTATTATGTCTACATTTTTTACCTCTATCTATTATATCTATATTTTTTAACCATATCTATTATATGTATTATGTCTATATTTTATACCTATAACTATTATATCTGTGTACATCTATTCTATCTATTATGTCTATATTTTATACGTATATCTATATCTATTATGTATATATTTTATACCTATATCTATTATATCTCTTATATCTATATTTTATACCGATATCTATTATATCTATTATGTTTATATTGTTTACCTATATCTATTGTATCTGTTATGTCTATATTTTATACCCATATCTATTATATCTATTATGTCTATATTTTATACCTATTTCTATTATATCTGTTATGTCTATATTTCATACCTATATCTATCATATCTATTATGTCTATATTTTATACCTATATATATCATATATATTATGTCTATATTTTATACGTATATCTATTATATCTATTATGTCTATATTTTATAGCTATATGTATTGTATCTATTATGTCTATGTTTTATACCTGTATCTTTTGTATGTATTATGTCTATATTTCATACCGATATCTATTATATCTATTACGTCTATACTTTATACGTATATCTATTATGTCTATATTTTATACCTGTATCGATTATATTTATTATGTCTATATTTTATACCTTTATCTATTATATCTCTTATGTCTATATTTTTCACCTATATCTATTATATCCATTATGTTTATATTTTATGCCTATATCTCTTATGTCTATTTTTTATAAATATATCGATTATATCTATTATGTTTTTATTTTATACCTATATCTATTATACCACTTATGTCTATATTTTATACCTATATCTCTTATATCTAGTATGTCTATATTTTATACCTATATCTATTATGTCTATATTTTATGCCAATATCTATTTTATCTATTATATCTATATTTTATATCTTTATATATTCTATCTATTATGTCTATATTTTATTCCTATATCTATTATATCTATTAAGTCTATATTTTATACCTATAACTATTATATCCACTATATCTATATTTTATACCTATATCTATTATATCTGCATTTGAAACCTATATCCATTATATCTATATCTATATTTTATACCTATATCTATTATATCTGTAGTTTATACCTATATCTATTATATCTATTATGTCTATATTTTATCCCTCTATGTATTATATTTTTTATGTCTATATATTTTTTTTTATACTTTATGTTCTAGGGTACATGTGCATAACGTGCAGGTTTGTTACATATGTATGCTTATGCCATGTTGGTGTGCTGCACCCATCAACTCGTCAGCACCCATCAATTCATCATTTATATCATGTATAACTCCCCAATGCGATCCCTCCCTTCTCCGCCCTCCCCCCTCCACATAATAGGCCGCAGTGTGTGATGTTCCCCTTCCCGAGTCCAATTTTATATCTCTATCAAATTTATCTATTAGGTCTATATTTTATACCTCTATTATATCTATTACGCCTTTATTTTTTACCTATATCTATTATATCTATTATGTCTATATTTTATGTCTATATCCAATATGTCTATTATGTCTATATTTTATACCTATATATATTATATCTATTATGTCTATATTGTATACCTATATATTAAGAATATATTTTATACCTATATTGATTATATCTATTATGTCTTATTGTATACCTATATCTATTATGTCTATATTTTATATCTATATCTGTTATGTCTATATTTTATACCTGTATCTATTATGTCTATATTTAATACCTATATCCATTATATCTATTATGTCTATATTTCATAGATATATCTATTATGTCTATATTGTATACCTATATCTACTATATCTATCAGATTTATATTTTATCATTGTATCAATTATATCTATATTTTACATGTATATCTATTATATCTATTATATGTATATTTTATACCTATATCTATTATATCTATTATGTCTGTATTTTATATCTATATCTATTATATCTATTATGTCTATATTTTATCCCTCTATCTATTATATCTATTATGTATGTATTTTATAACTCTATAAATTATATCTATTATGTCTATATTTTATACCTATATCTATTATATCTATTATATCTATATTTTATACCTATATCTATTATAATAATATTTTATATCTATATACATTATATCTCTGTTTTTTACCTATATAAATTATATCTATTATATTTATATTTTTTATAATTATATCTATTATATCTACATTTTATATCTGTATCTATTATATCTATTGTGTCTATATTTTACACCTATATCTATTATATATATTATGTCTATATTATACCTATATCTATTATGTGTATATTTTGTACATATATCTATTATATATTATGTCTATATTTTATACCTATATCTATTATAACTTTTATGTCTAAATATTACAACTACATCTATTATGTCTACATTTTATACCTATATCTATTATGTGTATACTTTATACCTATATATATTATATTTATTATGTCTATATTTTATACCTATATCTATTATATCTATTATGTCTCTCTGTTATAAATATATCTATTATATCTATTATGTCTATATTTGACACCTATTTCTATTATATCTATTATGTCTATATTTTATACCTATATCTATTATATCTATTATATCTATGTTTTATACCTTTATATATTTTAACTGTATTTTATACCGTTATCTATTATATCCATATTTTATACCTTTATCAATTATATCTATTATATTTATATTTTATAATTATATCTATTATATCTATATTTTATACCTATATCTATTATATCTATATTTTATACGTATATCTATTATATCTATTATATCGATAATTTATACCTATATCTATTATATCAATTTTTTATACCCCTATATATTATATCTTTTATGTTTATATTTTATACCGATATCTATTATATCTATTCTGTCTATATTTTATACCTATGCCTATTACATTTATTTTGTCTATATTTTATACCTATATCTATAATATATATTTTGACTGTATTTCATACCTATATCTATTATATCTATTATGTCTGTATTTTATACCTATATCTATTATGTCTATTATGTCTATATTTTATACCCATATCTATTATATCTATTACATCTGTATTTCATATCTATCTCTATTATATCTATTATGTCTGTATTTTATACCTATATCTATTATGCCTATATTTTATACCTATATCTATTATATCTCTTATGTCTATATTTTATACCTATATCTATTATACCTATGATGTCTAAATATTATACCTACCTCTATTATGTCTTCATTTTTTACCTATAGCTATTATGTCTATACTTTATACCTATATATATTATATCTATTATGTCTATATTTTATACCTATATCTATTATACTATTATGTCTATCTGTTATAAATATATCTATTATATCTATTATGTCTATATTTGACACCTATTTCTTTTATATCTATTATGTCTATATTTACACCTATATCTATTTTATCTATTATATCTATGTTTTATACCTTTATATATTATAACTATATTTTATATCGTTATCTGTTATATCTATATTATATACCTTTATCTATTATATCTTTTATATTTATATGTTATAATTATATCTACTAAGTCTATATTTTATACCTATATCTATTATATCTATTGTGTCTGTTCTTTATACCTATATCTATTATGTCTATATTTTATATCTTTATATATTATATTTCTTATGTCTATATTTTATACCGATATCTATTATATCTATTATCTCTAGATTTTATGCTTATATCTATTATATCCACTATATCTATATTTTATACCTATATCTATTATATCTATATTTAATACCTATATCCATTGTATCTCTTTTGTCAATATTTTATATATATGTCTATCATACCTATTATGTCTATGTTTTATTCCTATATCTATCAAATTTATTATGTCTCTATTTTATACCTATATTTGTTATATCTAGTGTGTCTATATTTTATGCCTATCTCTATTATATTTATTATGTCTATATTTTATACCTATATCTATTGTATGTATTGTGTCTATATTTTATACCTATATCTATTATATCTATTATGTCTAATCTTTATAACTATATCTGTTATGTCTATGTCTTATACCTGTAGCGATTATATGTATTATGTTTATATTTTATACATATATCTATTATATCTATCTTTTATACCTATATCCATTATATCTATTGTATCTTTATTTTATGACTATATCAATTATATCTATATTTTATACGTATATCTATTATATCTATTATATCTATATTTTATATCTATATCTATTATATCTATATTTTATACCTTTATCTATTATATCTATTATGTCTACATTTTGAACCTATATCTATTATATCTATTATGTCTATATTTTATACCTGCAATTATTATATGTAAGATGTCTATATTTTATACCTATATCTATTATGTCTATAATTTATACCTATATCTATTATATCTATTATGTCTATATTTCATACCTACATCTATTATATCTATTATGTCTATATTTTATACCTATTTCTATTATGTCTATGTTTTATACCTGTATCTATTATATCTAATTTGTCTATATTTTATACCTATATCTATTATATCTATTATGTCTATATTTATACCTATATCTATTATATCTATTATATCAATATTTTATACATATATCTATTATATCTATTATGTCTATATTTTATACCTATAACTATTTTGTCTATATTTATTACCTATATCTATTATATCTATTATGTCTATATTTTAAACCTATATATATTATAGCTATTATGTCTGTATTTTATACCTGTATCTATTATATCTATTATGTCTATATTTTATCCCTCTATCGATAATATCTATTATGTCTATATTTTATACCTACATGTATTATATCTATTATGTCTTTATTTTATAGCTATATCTATTATACCTATTATGTCTATACTTTATAACTGTATCTATTACATCTATTATGTCAATATTTTATACCTCTATCTGTTCCATCTATTATGTCTACATTTTATACCTATATGTATTTTATCTATTATGTCTTTATTTTATACATATATCTATTATATCTATTATGTCTATACTTTATAACTGTATATATTATATCGATTGTGTCTATATTTTATACCTATATCTATTATATCCATTATGTCTGTGTTTTATACCTATATCTGTTATATCTACTATCTATATTTTACACCTATATCTATTATATCTATTACTTCTATACTTTATACCCATCTCTATAATATCTATTATGTTAATATTTTATACCTATATCTATATCTATTAGATCTATATGTTATACCTATATCTATTATAACTATTATGTCTGTATTTTATACCTATATCTATTTTATCTATTATGTATATATTTTATACCTTCATCTATTATATCTATTATGTCTATATTTTTTACCTATATCTATTATATGTATTATGTCTATATTTTAAAACTATATCTATTATACCTCTCATGTCTATATTTATACCTATATCTATTATATCTATTGTGTCTGTACTTTATACCTATATCTATTATGTCTATATTTTATATCTTTATCTATAATATTTCTTATGTCTATATTTTATACCTATATCTATTATATCTATTATGTCTATATTTTATGCCTATATCTCTTATATCCACTATATCTATATTTTATACCTATATCTATTATATCTATATTTGATACCTATATCCATTATATCTATTATATCCATATTTCATACATATATATGTCATACCTATTATGTCTATATTTTATGCCTATATCTATTATATCTATATTTTATACCTATATCTATTATAACCATATTTTATACCTATGTCCATTATATCTATAATTTTTACCTATATCTATTATATCTATTATATTTATATTTTATAATTATATCTATTATATCTATATTTTATATCTATATCTGTTATATCTATTGTCTATATTTTATAGCTGTATCTATTGTATCTACTTTTTTACATATATATCTATTATAACTATTATATCTATATTTTATAACTATATCTATTATATCTATATTTTGTACCTGTATCTATTATATCTATTTTGTCTGTATTTTATACCTATATCGATTATATCTATTATGTCTATATTTTATGCCTATATCTATCATATCTATTATGTCTATATTTTATGCCTATATATATCATATAAATTATGTCTATATTTTATACCTATATCTATAATATCTATTATGTATATTTTTTATAATATATCTATTGTATCTATTAGGTCTATATTTTATACCTATATCTTTTGTATGCATTATCTCTATATTTTATGCCGATATTTATTATATCTATTATGTCTATACTTTATACCTATATCTATTATGTCTATATTTTATAACAATATCTATTATTTCTATTATGTCTATATTTTATATCTTATCTTTTATATCTATTATACTTATTTCAATTATGTCTACATTTTATTTCTATATCAGTTATATCTATTATGTCTATATTTTATACCTATATCTATTACATCTATTATGTCTATATTTTATACCTGTATCGATAATATTTATTATGTCTATATTTCATACCTATATCTATTATATCTCTTATGTCTATATTTTTTACCTATGTTATATCTTTTATGTTTATATTTTATACCTATATCTATGATGTCTATATATTATACCTATATCGATTATATCTATTATGTCTATATTTTATATCTTTATCTTTTATATCTATTATGTCTATATTTTATTCCTATATCTATTATATCTATTATGTCTATATTTTATACCTATATCTATTATATCCACTATATCTATATTTTATACCTATATCTATTGTATCTATATTTGATATCTATATCCATTATATCTATATTTTATACCTATATCTATTATATCTATTATGTCTATCTTTTATAACTATATCTTATATATCTATTATATCAATATATTATACCGACATCTATTACAACTATATTTTATACCTATATCTATTATATCGATATTTTATACCTATATCTATTATATCTATTTATATTTTATAATTTTATCTATTATATCTATATTTTATACCTATATCTATTATATCTATTATGTATATATTTCATACCTATATCTATTATGTCTATATTGTATACCAATATCTATTATATCTATTATGTCTATATTTTATAACTTTATCTATTTTATCTAACATGACTATATTTTATACCTATATCTATTATATCTATTATGTCTATATTTTATAGTTATATCTATAATATCCACTATAGCTATATTTTATACCTATATCTGTTATATGTATACTTTATACCTGTATCTATTATATCTATTATGTCTATGTTTTATACCTATATCTATTATATCTCTTACATCTATATTTTATACCTATTTCTATTATATCTATTATGTCTATATTTTTTACCTATATCTATCATATCCATTATGTCTATATGTTATACCAATATATATCATATCTATTATGTCTATATTTTATACCTATATCTATTATATCTATTATGTCTATATAGTATAACTATATATTATGACTATATTTATATCTATATCCATTATATATATTATGTCTTTACTTTATATCTGTATCTATTATGTCTATATTTTACACCTATATCTATCATGTCTATTATGTCTATATTTTATACCTATATCTATTATATCTATTATGTCTATATTTTATACCCACATCTAATATATCTATTTTGTTTATATTTTATAACTATATCTATAATATCTATTACGTCTAAATTTTATAACTATATCTACTATATCTTTTATATCTCTATTTTATACCTATATCCATTTTGTCTATATTTTATACCTTTATCTATAATATCTATTATGTTATATTTTATAACTATATTTATTATATCTTTTATGTCTATATTTTATAACCCCTATCTATTATATTTATTATGTCTAAATATTATACCTATATCTATTATGTCTATATTTTATACCTATATCTATTATAACTATTATGTTTATATTTTATAACTATATATTATGTGTATATTTTACACCTATATCTATTATATCTATTATGTCTACATTTTATACCTATATCTATTATATCCACTATATCTGTATTTTATAGCTATATCTATTATATCTATGTTTGGTAGCTACATCCATTATATCTATTATATCTATATTTTATACATATTTTTATCATATCTATTATGTCTATATTTTATGCCTATATCTATTATATCTATTATATCTATGTTTATACTTGTATCTATTATAACCATATTTTATACCTTTATCCATTATATCTATATTTTTTACCTATATCTATTATATCTATTAGTCTGTGTTTTATACCTTTATCTATTATATCTAATATGTCTATATTTTAGACCCATATCTATTATATCTGTTATGTTTCTATTTTATGCCTATATCTATAATACCTATTAGGTCTATATTTTATAACTATATCTATTATATCTATTATGTCTATATTTTTATACCAATATCTATTATGTCTATATTTTATAGCTATATCTATTACATCTATTATGTCTACGTTTTATACCTTATCTATAATATATATTATTTCTATATTTTATACCTATATCTATTATATCTATTATGTCTAAATATTGTACCTGTATCTGTTATGTCTATATTTATACCTATATCTATTATAACTATTATGTCTATATTTTATAACTGTATCTGTTATAGCTATTATGTCTATATTTTATACCTATAACTATTATATCTATTATATCTATATTTTATACCTATATCTATTTTAAACCATATTTTATACCTATATACATTATATCTATGTTTTTTACCCTATGAATTATATCTATTATATTTATATTTTTTATAATTATATCTATTATATCTATATTTTATACCTCTATTATATCTATATTTTCTTCCTATATCTATTTTATCTATTATGTCTATATTTTATACCTATATATATTATATCTATTATGTCTATATTATATACCTATATCTATTATATCTTTTATGTCTATATTTTATGACTACAACTATTTTATCTGTATTTATACCTATATCTATTGTATCTGTTATATTTATATTTTATAACTCTATTTATTATATCTATATTTTATACATATATATATTAAAACACTTATATCTATATTTTATACCTATATTGATTATATCTATATTTTATACCTATATCTGTTATATCTATTTTGTGTATATTTTATACCTATATCTATTATATCTATTATGTCTATATTTTTATATGTATATCAACTATACCTATTATGTCTAGATTTTATATCTATATGTATTATATCCATTAGGTCTAGAATTTATACCTATATCTATTATATCTATTATGTCTATATTTTATACCTATATCTATTATATCTATTATGTCTATATTTTATACCTATGACTCTTATATCTATTATATCTATATTTTATACCTACATCTATTATAACTATATTTTATACCTACATCTATTATATCTATATTTTATACCTATATCTATTATATCTATTATGTCTAATTATTATACCTATATGTATTATGTCTATATTTTATACTTATATCTATTATAACAATTATGTCTATATTTTATATCTATATCTATTATGTCTATATTTTACACCTATATCTATTATATCTATTCTGTGTATATTTTATACGTATATCTATTATATCTTTATGTCTATATTTTATACCAATATCTATTATGTCTATATTTTATACCTATATCTATTATATCTATTATGTCTGCCTTTTATACCTATATGTATTATATCTATTATGTCTAAATATTATACCTATATCTATTATGTCTATATTTTATATCTTTATCTATTATATCCATTATATTTATATTCATACTATATCTATTATATCTATATTTTTATACCTTTATCTATTATATACATATTTTATACCTATATCTTTTATATCTACATTTTATACCCCTATCTATTATATCTTTTATGTCTACATTTTATACCGATATCTATTATATCTATTATGTCTATATTTTTATACCTATGTCCATTACATCTATTTTGTCTATATTTTATACACATATGTATAATATCGGTTATGTCTGTATTTCATACCTATATGTATTATATCTATTATGTCTATATATTATACCTATATCTATTATGTCTATATTTTATACCTATATCTATTATATCTATTATGGCTATATTTTATACCTATATCTATTATATCTATTACGTCTATATTTCATCGCTATATCTATTATAACTGTTATGTCTATATTTTGTAGGTATATCTATTATGTCTGTATTTTATACCTATATTTATTATGTCTGTATTTTATAACCTATATTTATTTAGTCTTTATGTTATACATATATCTATTATATCTATTATGTCTATATTTTGCATCTGTATCTATTATATCTATTATGTCTAGATTTTATACCTATATCTATTACGTCTGTAGTTTATACCTATATGTAATTATATCTATGATATCTATATTTTGTAACTGTCTATTATATCTATTATGTCTATATTGTATACCTATATATATTATATCTATTATGTCTATATTTAATATCTATATTCTATTATATCGATTATGTCTATAGTTTATAACTATATCTATTATATCAATTAATATCTATATTTTACAACCTATATCTATTATAACTATATTTGTATATCTATACGTATTGTTTCTCTATTTCACTACCTATATCTATTATATCTATAATATTAATGTTTCATAATTATATCTATTATATCTATATTTATTACTCTATATATTATATCTATTAAATCTATATTTTATACGTATATCTATTATATCTCTATTTTATACGTATATCTATTATATCTATTAAATCTATATTTTGTACCTATTATCTATTATATTCTATATTCATATCTGTATCTCTTATATCTATATGTCCATATTTTATACCTATATCCAATTATCTCTATATTTTATACCTATAATGTATTATATTTATATTTTATTCCTGGTAGTATTATATCTATCTATGTTTATATTTTATACCTAGATATATATATTCATCTATATGTCTATATGATAAACCTATACCTATTATAGCCGTATTATGGTCTAATATTTTATACCTATAATCCTTTTATATCTCGGTATATTTTATCACCGTGCTATCTATTGTGTCTGTTTATATTAGTGTATTTTGTAACTTATATCTATTAATATATATGTTATGCCTATTATCTATTATAAATATGTATATCTATAGTTTATACCGAGATGTCATTTTATATCTATATTGTATACCTATATCTATATATAGTCTAGTTTACCACGTATGATCTATTTAATCTAGTACTTTATACCTATATTTATTATCTATTATGTCTATATTTTATACGTATATCTATTATCTCTATTATGTCTACATCTTATACCTATATCGATTATATCTATTATGTCTCTATTTTATTAATATATCTATTATATTTATTATGTCTATATTTATACCTAAATGTATATATCTACTGTGTCTATATTTTATGTCTCCCTCTATTATAACTATTATGTCTATATTTTATATCTATATCTATTATATATCAATTATGACTAAATTTTCTACCTATATAATATGTCTATATTTTACACCTATATCTACTATATCTATTTTGTTTATATTTTATACCTATATCTATTATATCTATATTTTACTCCTATATCTATATATCTATTATATCTATATATTTATCTATATCTATATAATCTACATTTTATACCTATAATCCATTATATCTATTATATCTATATTTTATACTTGTATCTATGATATCTTTTATATCTATATTTTATACCTATATCTATTGTATCTGTATTTTACGCCTAAATCTATTATTTCTATTATGTCTCTATTTTATACCTGTATTTATTGTATCTTTATCTATTATATCTACTATGTCTGTACTTTACTCCTATATCTATTATGTCTATATTTTATACCTATATCTATTATATCTATTATGTCTGTATTTTATACCTATGTCTGTTATATCTACTCTGTCTATATTTTATACCCATGTCTATTTTATCTATTATGTCTACATTTTATACCTGAATCTATTATATATATTATATCTATATTGTGTACCTATATCTATTTTGGCTATATTTTATACCTATATCTATTATATCTATTATGTCTATTTTATACCTAGTCTATTATGTCTATATTTTATACCTATATCGATTATATCTGTTATGTCTATATTTTATACCTCTATCTATTATATCTACTATGTTTGTATTTTCGACGTGTATCTATTATATCTATTATGTCTATATTTTATACCTGTATCTATTTTACCTATTGTGTCTATATTTTATACCTATATCTATTATGTCTATATTTAATACCAATATCTATTATATCTATTATGTCTATATTTTATACCTATAACTATTATGTCTACATTTTATAACCTATATGTATTAGAAAAATTATGTCTATATTTAGAACTATATATGTTATATCTATTATGTGTATATTTTATACCTATATCAATTATGACTCTATTTTATACCTCTCTCTATTATATGTATTATGTCTAATTTTATACCTATATCTATTATATCTATCAGGTCTATATTCATACCTGTATCTACTATATCTATTATGTCCTATATTTTAATACCTGTAGCTATTATGTCTACAATTTTATACCTATATCTATTATATCTATTATGTCTATTTTTATACCTGTATCTATCTATTATGTCTATATTTTATACCTATATCTATTATAGCTTTTATGACTAAATTAATACCTATATCTATGATGTCTATATTTTGCACCTATATCTATTACATCTCTTATATCTGTATTTTATACCTATATTATCTATATTTTATTATACATATCTATTATATATGTATTTTATATCTATATCTGTTATATCTATATTTTATACCTATATCTATTATATATTATATCTATATTTTATTCCTATATCTTTAATATCTATTACATCTATATTTTATACCTATATATTATATCTCTATTTTATACCTATGTCTATTATATCTGTTATGGCTATATTTTATACCTGTATTTATTGTATCTATTATGTCTATATTTTATGCCTATATATATTATATCTATTATGTCTATATGTTATACCTATATCTCTTATATCTATTATATATTTTATACCAACATCTATATATCTATTATGTCTCTATTTTTTACCTATATTTGTTATATATATTATGTCTATATTTCATACCCATATGTATTATGTCTATATTTTGTTCCTACGTCTATTATGTCCATATTTTATACCTATATCTATTATATCTATTATGTCTATGTTTTATACCTGTATCTATTATATCTATTTTTTATACATATATATCTATTATATCTATTATATCTATATTTCATACCTATATCTATTATATCTATATTTTGCACCTGTATCTTTCGTACCTATTATGTCTATATTTTATGAATATATGTATTATATCTATTATGTCTATATTTTATATCTATATCTATCATATCTATTATATCTATTTTATACCTATATATATCATATCTATTATGCCTATATTTTATACCTATATCTGTTATATCTATTATGCCTATTTTTATGCCTATATCTATTGTATCTATTATGTCTATATTTATACCTATATCTTTTGTATGTATTATGTCTATATTTTATCCAGATATCTATTATATCTACTATGTCTCTACTTTATAAGGATATCTATTATGTCTGTATTTTATACCTGTATCGATTATATTTATTATGTC
>NW_022142140.1:0-57523 GCF_007565055.1 Rhinopithecus roxellana | reverse complement strand
AAATATAGACATAATACATATAATAGATATAGATATGAAATATAGACATAACAGATATAATAGGTATTCGAATGAAATATAGACATCATAGATACAATAGATATTGTTTAAGATATAGACATAATAGATACAATAGATATAGATATAAAATATAGACATAATAGATATGATAGATATAGATATAAAATGTAGACATAATAGATATAGCTATAAAATATAGACATATGAGATATAAAATTACAGGTATAAAATATAGACATAATTGATAAAATAGATTTAGCTATAAAATATAGGCATAATAGATATAGGATAAAATATAGACAAAATAGATATAGGTACACAGTATAGACATAAGAGATATAATAGATATACGCATAAAATATAGATATAATCGATATAATAGATATAGATACAAAATATAGGCAAAATAGATATAGGTACACAGTATAGACATAAGAGATATAATAGATTTAGGTATAAATACACACATAATAGATATAATAGATATAGGTAAAAATATAGACATAACAGACATAATAGATATAGGTATAAAATATAGACATTATAGATATAATAGATATAGGTATAAAGTATAGACATAATAGATATAATGGATATAGGTATAAAATATAGACAATGAAGATATAACAGATATAGGTATAAAATGTAGACATAATAGATATAATAGACATAGGTATAAAATATAGACATAATAGATATAATAGATAGACATATGAAACATAAACATAGTAGGTATAATAGATATAGATATAAAATATGAACATAATAGATATAAGAGAGGTATGAAATTGAGACATAATAGATATAATAGACATAGGTATAAAATATAGACATAAAAGATGTAATACATAGAGGTATAAAATATAGACATCATAGATATAATAGATATAGGTATGAAATATAGACATAATAGATATAGGTATATAATATAGACATAATTGATAGAATAGATAGAGGTATAAAATATACACATAATAGATATAGGTATAATAAATACACATAATAGAATAGATAGAGTATAAAATATAGACATAATAGATATAGGTATAAAATATAGACATAATAGGTATAAGATATATAGTTATAAAATATAGACATAATAGTTATAATAGATATAGGTATAAAATATAGACATAACAGATATAATATATAAGTATAAAATATAGACTTAATAGATATAATAGATATAGGTATAACATGTAGACATAATAGATATAAGAGATATAGGTATCAAATCTAGACATAAAAGGTATAATAGATATACGTATAACATATAGACATAATAGATATACATATAGATATAAAATATAGACATAATAGATATAATAGATATGTTTAAAAAATATAGACATAAAAGATATAATAGATATAGGTAAGAAATATAGACATAATAGATACAATCGATATAGGTAGAAGATATAGACATAATAGATACAATAGATATACGTATAAAATATAGGCATAATAGATATAGATATAGGTATAAATATAGATGAAATAGATATACGTGTAAAATATAGATATAATAGATATGATAGATATAGGTATAAAATATAGATATCATAAAGATAGGTATCAAATATAGATGTAATAGTTATAATAGATATAGGTATAAAATATAGATATAATAGATATATTTAAAAATTAAAAATATAACAGATACAATCGATATAGGTATAAAATATAGATAAAATATTTATAGTATAAAATATAGACATAATAGGTATAATAGATATGGGTATGTAATATAGACATAATAGATATAATATATACAGGTAAAATATAGACATAATAGATATTATATATATAGGAAAAAATATAGATATAATACATATAGTTATAAAATATAGATATAATTCATATAGGTATAAAATATAGACATAAAGATATAATAGATATACGTATAAAATATACACAGAATAGATACAATAGATATAGGTGTAAAATATAGACATAATAGATATAGATAAAATATAGACATAATATATATAATGGACACAGATATAAAATATAAACATAATATATAGTTATAATATATAGACATAATAGATATAATAGATATAGCTGCAAAATATAGACATAATATATAGTTATAAAATATCGACCTAATAATTATAATAGATATAAGTATAAAATATATAAAAAATACATATAGGTATAACATTTAGACATAATAGATATAATAGATATAGGTATAAAATATAGGTATAATATATATAGGTATAAAATATAGTTATGATAGATATAGGTAAATAATATGGATATAATAGATGTAATAGATAAAGATATAAAATATAGACATAATAGATATAATAGATATAGGTATAAAATATAGACATAATAGATATAAGTATAAAATATAGACATAATAGATATAATAGATATAGGTATAAAATATAGACAAAATAGATGTAATAGCCATAGGTATAAAATATAGACATAATAGATAGATATCGGTATAAAATATATACATAAAAGATATAATAGATAGGGGTATAAAATATAGATATAACAGATATGGGTATAAAATATCGATATAATAGACATGATAGATATATGTATAAAATAGAGATATAATAGATATAGTTATCAACTATAGATTTAATAGATATAATAGATATCGGTATAAAATATAGATATAATAGATATAATTATAAAATATAAATATAATAGACATAATAGATATAGGTATAAAATATAGACGTAATAGATATTGCTATAAAATATAGACATAATAGATATAATAGATCCAGGTAAAAATAAAGACATTATAGATATAGGTATAAAATATAGACATCATTGATATAATAGATACAGTTATAAAATATAGACATAATAGATGTAATAGATATTGGTATAAAATATACACATAATAGATATAATAGATATAGGTATCAAATATAGTCATAAAAGATAAATAGATATAGGTATACAATTCAGACATAATAGATATAATGGATATCGGTATAAAATATAGACATAATAGATATAATAGATATTGGTATAAAATATAGACATAATAGATATACGTATAAAATATAGACATAATAGATATAATAGATATAGCTATAAAATGTAGACATAATAGATATAGGTATAAAAATATAGACACAATCGATAAATAGATACAGTTATAAAGTATAGACATAATAGATATAATAGATATAGGTATAAAATAAAGACATAATAGATAAAATACATATAGGTATAAAATGTAGACATAATAGATGGAACAGATAGAGGTATAAAATATTGACATAATAGATGTAATAGATACAGTTATAAAGTATAGACATAATAGGTATAATAGATATAGCTATAAAATAAAGACATAATAGATATAATACATGTAGGTATAAAATATAGACATAATAGATATTATCGATAGAGGGATAAAATATAGACATAATAGATATAATAGATACAGGTATAAAATACAGACATAATAGATATAATATATATAGGTTTAAAATATAGACATAATAGATATAATAGATATAGGTAATAAATATAGACAAAATAGTTATAGGTATAAAATATAGACATAATAGATATAATAGATATATGTATAAAATATTGATATAATAGATATAATAGATATAGGTATAAAATATAGACATAATAGATATAATAGATATAGGTATAAAATATAGACAAATTAGATATAATAGATACAGGTATAAAACATAGACATAATAGAAATAGGTATAAAATATAGACATAATAGATATAATAGATGTAGGTATGAAATATAGACATAATAGATATAATAGATATAGGTATAAATTATAGACATAATAGATATAGGTATAAAATATAGACATCTTACATATAATAATTGTAGGTATAAAATATAGACATAATAGATATAATAGATATAGGTTCAAAATGTAGACATAATAGATATAATAGATAAAGGTATAAAATATAGATATAATAGATATACATATAAAATATAGATATAATAGATATAATAGATATACGTATAAAATATAGATATAATTGATATAGTCATAAAATAAAGATACAATAGATATAATGGATATAGGTATAAAAGATAGATATAATAGATATATGTATAAAATATAAACATAATACATATAATCGCTACAGGTATGAGACATAGACATAACAGATATAGTTATAAAGATTAGACATAATAGATATAATAGATATAGGTATAAAATATAGACACAATACATACAATAGATATAGGTATAAAATATAGACATAATAAATATAATAGATATAGGCATAAAATATAGACACACTAGATATAACAAATATAGGTATAAAATAGAGACATAATAAATTTGATAGATATAGGTATAAAAAATAGACACAATAGATATAATAGATATAGGTACAAAATATAGACATAATACATATAATAGATAAAGGTATAAAATATAGATATAATTGATATAATTAGAAAATATAGATATAATAGATACAGGTATAAAATACAGACATAATAGATATGATAGATAGATGTATAAAATATAGACATAATAGATATAATAGATATAGGTATAATATATAGACATGATAGATATAATAGATACAGGTACAAAATATAGATATAATAGATGTAGGTATAAAATATAAATATAATAGGCATAATAGATATAGGTAAAAAATATACATATAATGGATATAGGAATAAAATATGGTTATAATAGATATAGGTATAAATATAGATATAATAGATATAATAGATATAGGAATAAAACATAGACATAATAGGTATGATAGACATATATATAAAATATTGACAAAAGAGATACAATGGATATAGGTATTAAATATAGATATAATAGATATAGGTATAAAATATAGATATAGTGGATATAATAGATATAAGCATAAAATCTAGAGATAATAGATATAATAGATATCGGTATAAAATATAGACATAAGAAATATAATATATAAAGATATAAAATATAGACATAATAGATATAGGTATAAAGAATAGACACAATAGATATAATAGATATAGGTATAAAATATAGACTTAGTAGATATAATTATAACATATAAATATAAAAGATATAATAGATAAAGGTATAAAATATAGATATAATAGATAACGGTATAAAATATAGTTATAATATATAAGGTATAAAACATAGATATAATAGATAAAATAGATATAGGTGTAAAATATAGACATAATAGATATAAAAGAAATAGGTGTCAAATATAGACATAATAGATATAATAGATATATTTATAACTGATAGACATAATAGTATAATAGATATAGGTATAAAATATAGACATAATAGATATAATATATATAGGTATAAAGTATAGACATAATAGCTATAGGTAAAAAATGAAGACATAATAGAGGTAGGTATAATATTTAGACATCATAGGTATAATAGATATAGGTATAAAATATAGACATAAGAGATATAATAGATATAGGTATAAAATATAGGCATAATAGATATAGGTATAAAATACAGACATAATAGATATAATAGAGATAGATATGAAATACAGATGTAATAGATATAATAGATATGGGTATAAAATATAGACATAATAGACATAATAGATATAGGTATAAAATACAGACATAATAGATATAATAGATATAGCTATGAAATACAGTCAAAATATATATTATAGATATAGGTATAAAATATAGACAAAATAAATGTAATAGGCATAGGTATAAAATATAGACAGAATAGATATAATAGATATCGGTATAAAATATAAACATAAAAGATATAATATATAGGGGTATAAAAATTGATATAATAGATATAGGTATAAATTATCGATATAATAGATATAATAGATATACGTATAAAATATAGATATATAGATATAGGTATAAAATATAGATATAATAGATATAATTATAAAATATAAATATAATAGATATAATTGATAAAGGTATAAAATATGGATATAATAGATAACGGTATAAAATACAGTTAAAATATATAAAGGTATAAAACATAGATATAATAGATATAATAGATATAGGTATAAAATATAGACATAATAGATATAATAGAAATAGGTGTCAAATATAGACATAATAGATATAATAGATATATTTATAACAGAGAGACATAATAGATATAATAGATATAGGTATAAAATATAGACATAATAAATATAATATATAGGTATAAAGTATACACATAATAGATATAGGTATAAAATGTAGACATAATAGATGTAGTTGTAATATTTAGACATAAAAGTTATAATAGATATAGGTATAAAATATAGACATAATATATAATAGATATATGTACAAAACATACACATAATAGATATAGGTATAATATAGACATAATATATATAATAGATATAGGTGTAAAATATAGACACAATAGATATAATAGATACAGATATAAAATGTAGATATAATAGATATAATTATAAAAAATATAAATATAATAGATATAATTTATATAGGTAAAAAACAGAGATATAATATATATAGATATAAAATATTGTTATAATAGATATAGGTATAAAATATAGATATAATAGATATAATAGATATAGGTATAAAATATAGACATAATAGATATAATTTATAGAGTTATAAAATACAGACATAATAGATATAATTGATAGAGGGATAAAATATAGACATAATAGATATAATAGATATAGATATAAAATACAGACATAATAGATATAATAGATATAGGTATAAAATATACATAAATTAGATATAATAGATATACATGTAAAATATAGATATAATTGATACAATGATAAAATATAAATCTGATAGATATAATAGATATAGGTATACAATATAGACATAATAGATATATGTATGAAATATAGACTAATAGATGTAATGGATATAGGTATTAAATATAGACATAATAGATACAGGTATAAAATATAGACATAACAGATATAGATATAAAATATAGACATAATAGATATAGGTATACAATAAGACATAATAGATATAATCAATATAGGTATAAAATATATTCTTAATATATAGGTATACAATATAGACATAATAGATATAATATATATAGGTATAAAATATAGACATAATAGACATATTGGATATAGATATAAAATATAGACATAATAGATATAATAGATATAGGTAAAAAATAAAGGCGTAATAGATATAATAGAGGTATAAAATATAGACCTAATAGATAAATTTGATAGAGATATAAAATTGGACTCGGGAAGGGGAACATCACACACTGCGGCCTATTATGTGGAGGGGGGAGGGCGGAGGAGGGAGGGATCGAATTTCGGAGTTATACATGATATAAATGATGAATTGATGGGTGCTGACGAGTTGATGGGTGCAGCACACCAACATGGCATAAGCATACATATGTAACAAACCTGCACGTTATGCACATGTACCCTAGAACATAAAGTATAAAAAAAAATATATAGACATAAAAAATATAATACATAGAGGGATAAAATATAGACATAATAGATATAATAGATATAGGTATAAACTACAGATATAATAGATATAGGTATAAAATATAGATATAGATATAATGGATATAGGTTTCAAATGCAGATATAATAGATAGAGGTATAAAATATAGATATAGTGGATATAATAGTTATAGGTATAAAATATAGACTTAATAGATATAATAGATATAGGAATAAAATATAGACATAATAGATAGAATATATAAAGATATAAAATATAGATATAATAGATAAAATAGATATTGGCATAAAATATAGACATAATAGATATAGGTATAAAATATAGACATACTAGATATAAGAGATATAGGTATAAAATATAGACATAAGTGGTATAATAGGTATAGGTATAAAATAAAAACATAATAGATATAATCGATATATTTATAAAATATAGACATAAGAGATATAGGCATAAAATATAAACATAATGGATATAATAGATATAGGTGAAAAATATAGACATAAGAGATATAATAGATAAAGGTATAAAATATAGACATAATAAATATAATCGATACAGGTATAAAATATAGACATAATAGATATACGTATAAAGTATAGACGTAATAGATATAATAGATATTGGTATGAATTATAGACATAATACATACAAAAGATACAGGTATAAAACATAGACATAATAGATACAATACATATAGCTATAAAATATAGACATAATAGATATAATAGATATACGTATAAAATATAGACATAATATATATGATATATAGGTATAAATATAGACATAATAGATATGATAGATATAGGTATAAAATAGAGACATAACAGATATAATAGAAATAGGTATAAAATATAGACATAATAGATATAATAGATATGGGTATAAAATATAGACATAACAGATATAATAGATATAGGTAAACAATATAAACATAATAGATATAATAGATATCGGTATAAAATATAGATATAAGAGATATAATAGATATAGGTATAAAATATATACATAATAGATATAGATATACGTATAAAATATAGACATAATAGATAGAATAGATGTACACAGATAAAATAGTTATAGGTATAAAATATAGACATAATACATATAATAGATATAGTTAAAAAATATAGATATAATAGATAGAGGTAAAAAATGTAGACATAATAGATATAATAGATAGAGGTATAAAACATAAACATAATATATGTAATAGATAGAGGTATAAATAATGGACATAATATATATAATAGATTGAGGTATAAAATATAGGACATAAGAGATATAATAGATAGAGGTATAAAATATAGACAAAATAGATATAATAGATATTGCTCTAAAATATATACAATAGATATAATAGATACAGGTATAACAGATAGTAATAATAGACACAATATATACAGACATAATAGATCTAATAGATATTGGTATAAAATATAGACATAAAAGATATAAAAGATATAGGTACAAAATATAGACATAATAGATAAAGGTATAAAATATAGACATAATATATATAATGGATATAGGTATAAAATATAGACATGATAGACATAGGGTAAAATATAGACATAAGAGAAATAATGTATAGTGATTAAATATAGACAAAATAGATATAATGAATAGAGGTATAAAAAATAGACATAATTGATATAATAGATATAATAGAGAGAGGTATAAACTATAGACATAATAGATATAATAGAGGTATAAATTATAGACATGATAGATATAATAGATATAGGTATAAAATATAGACAAGAAAGATATACTAGATAACGTATAAAATTTAGACATAATCGATATAACAGATAGAGGTATAAAATATAGACAAAATAGATATAATGGATATAATAGAGGAATGAAATATAGACATAATAGATATAGTAGATAGAGGTATAAAATATAAACATAATAGATGTAATAGATAGAGGTATAAAATATAGACCTAATAGATATAATAGATAAAGCTATAAAATATAGACATAAAAGATATAATAGTCGTATAAAAAAAAGACAATAGATATAATAGATACAGTTTTAAAATATAGACATAATAGGTATAATAGATATAGACAAAATAGATATAATAGATATAGGTATAAAACATAGACATAATAGATATAATACATATAGTTATAAAATATAGACATAATAGATATAACAGATATAGGTATAAAATATACATATAATAGATATAGGTATAAAATATAGATATAATACTTATAATTGATACAGGTATAAAATATAGATATAATAGATATAGTTATAAAATATAAATATAACAGATAAAATAGATATAGGTATGAAATATAAATATAATTGATATAGGTATCAAATATAGACATAATAGGTATAATAGATATAGGTATAAAATATAGACATAATAGATATAATACATATACCTATAAATATACTTATAGTTGATATAATAGATATAGGTATAAAACATAGACATAATAGATATAGGTATAAATATAGACGGATTAGATACAATAGATATAGGTGTGAAATATAGATATAATAGATATAGGTATAAAATATAGTTTTAATAGATGTAGGTATAAAATATACATATAATAGATATAATAGATATAGGTATAAAATGTACACGTAATAGATATAATAGATACAGGTATAAAATATAGATATAGATATCATGGATATAAGTATCAAATACAGACATAATAGATATAGTTATAAAATATAGAAATAGTGGATATAATATATATAGGTATAAAATATAGACTTAATAGATATAATAGATGTAGGAATAAATTATACACATAATAGATTTAATAGATAAAGATACAATATATAGATATAATAGATATAATAGATATTGGCATAAAATAAAGACATATTAGATATAGGTATAAAATATAGACATATTATATATAATAGATATAGGTATAAAATATAGACAGAAGGTGTATAATAGATATAGGTATAAAATATAGACATAATAGATATAATCGATATATTTATAAAATATACACATAAGAGATATAGGTATATAATATAAACATAGTAGATATAATAGATATAGTTAAAAAATATAGACATAATAGATATAATAGATATAGTTATAAAATATAGATACAATAGATATGATAGATATAGGTATAAGAAAAAGATATAATAAATATTATAGACAGGTATAAAATATATATATATAATAGATATAATCGATATAATACATATTGGCATAAAATACAGATATAATGGATAGAATAATATAGGTATAAGTATAGATGTAATACATATAATAGTACAGGCATAAAATATAGATATAATAGATATAGGTATAAAGTATAGACATAAGAAATATAATAGTTATAGGTATAAAATATAGACATGATAGATATACATATAAAAGATAGACATAATAGATATAGGTATAAAATACAGACATATTAGATATAATAATTACAGGTAAAAAATATAGACATAATAGATAAAATAGATACATTTATAAAATATAGACAAAATAGATATAATAGTTATAGGCATAAAATATAGACATAATAGATATACATATAAAATATAGACATAATAGATTTAATAGACAAAGGTATAAAATATAGACATAATAGATATAATAGATATAGGTATAAAATATAGACATAATAGATAAAATAGATATAGGTATAAAATATCGACATAATAGATACAGGTATAAAATGTAGAGAAATAGACATAGGTATAAAATATAGACATAGATATAATAGATATAGTTATAAAATATAAACATAATGATAAAGTAGAGATGGGTATAAAATATAGACGTAATAGATATCATAGTTATAGGTGTAAAATGTAGACATAGTAGATATGATAGATATAGGTATAGATTATAGACATAATGGATATAATACATATAGGTATAAAATATAGACATAATAGATATAATAGATATAGGTATAAAATATAGACATAATAGATATAGGTATAAAATATAGACATAATAGATATAAGAAATATGGTGTAAAATATAGACATAATAGATATAGGTATGAAATATAAACATAGTATATTTAATAGATATAGTAATAAAATAAAGACACAATAGTTATAATAGATATAGATATAAAATATAGACATAATAGATATAATAGATATAGGTATCAAATATAGATATAATAGATATATGTATGAAATATAGGCATAACAGATAAAATAGATAGGTATAAAAAACAGACATAATAGATAAAATTGACATACGTATGAAATATAGACATAACAGATATAGGTATAAAATATAGGCAAATAGATATACGTATAAATAAAGACAGTAGATATAATAGATATAGGGTATAAAATATAAACATAATAGATATAATAGAGATGGGTATAAAATATCGACGTAATAGATATAATAGATATAGGTGTAAAATACAGACATAATAGTTATAATAGATATAGGTATAAAATATAGACATAATGGATATAATAGATATAGGTATAAAATATAGACATAATAGATATAATAAATATAGGTGCAAAATATAGACATAAGATATATAATAGATATAGGTATATAATATAGACATAATAGATATAACAGATATAGGTATAAAATATAGACATAATAGATATATGTATTAAATATAGACATAATAGATATAATAGAAATAGGTATCAAATATAGACATAATAGATATAATAGATATAGGTATCAAATATACACATAATAATAATAATAGATATAGGTATAAAATATAGCCATAATAGATATAGGTACAAAGTATAGACATAATGGTTATAATAGATATAGGTATGAAATATATACATAATACCTATAATAGGTATAGGTTTAAATGAAGACATAATAGATATAATAGATATAGGTATAAGATATAGACATAATAGACATAATAGATATAGATATAAAACATATACATAATAGATATAATAGATACGGGTGTAAAATATAGATATAATAGATATACGTATATAATATACATATAATAGATATCATAGACAGACATAATAGATATAATAGATATAAGTAAAAAATATAGATATAATAGATATAATAGATATAGTTATAAAATATAGACATAATAGATATAATAGTTATAGGAATCAAATATAGACATAATAGATATCGGTGTAAAATAGAGACAGAATAGATATAACAGATATACTTCTAAAATATAGATATAATCATTATAATAGATAAAGGTATAAAATATAGACATAAGCGATATAGGTATAAAATATAGACATAATAGATATAATCGATATAGGTATAAAATATAGACATAATAGATAGAGGTATAAAGTATAGACATAATAGATATAATAGAAATCGGTATAAAATATAGACATAATACATACAAAAGATACAGGTATAAAATATACACATAATAGATGCAATAGATATAGGTATAAAATATAGACATAATAGATATAATAGATATAGGAATGAATATAGACATAATAGATATGAAATATATAGGTATAAAATATAGACATAATAGATATGATAGATATAGATATAAAATATAGACAAAATAGATATAATAGATATAGGTATAAAATATAGATATAATAGATGTAACAGATACAGGTACAAAATACAGACAATAGATATGATAGATATAGATATAAAATATAGATATAATTGATATGATTATAAATTATAAATATAATAGATATAATAGATATAGGTAAAAAAATAGATATAATGGATACAGGCATAAAATATGGTTATAATATATATAGGTATAAAATATAGATATAATAGATATAGGTATAAAGTACAGACACAAGAGATATAATAGATATACGTATAAAATATAAACATAATAGATATAATAGATATAGGTATAGAATATAGACATAATAGATATAATAGATATAGGTATAAATATAGACATAATAGATATGGGTATAAAATATAAACATAATAGATATAATAGATATAGGTATAAAAAATAGACATAATAGATATAATAGATATAGGTATATAACATAGACATAATAGATATATTCAATACAGTTATAAAATATAGACATAATAGATATAATTGATATAGGTATACAATATAGACATAATAGATATAGGTATAAAATATAGACATAAAGATATAATAAATATACGTATGAAATATACACAGAATAGATATAATAGATATAGGTGTAAAATGAAGACATAATAGATACAGATATAAAATAAAGACATAATATATATAAAGGATATAGATATAAAATATAGATATAATATATAGTTATAAAATATAGACATAATAGATATAATAGATATAGTTGTAAAATATAGACATAATATATAGTTGTAAAATATAGACATAATAGTTACAATAGATATAGGTATAAAATATAGACATAATAGATACAGGTATAATATTTAGACATAATATATATAATAGATATAGGCATAAAATATAGACATAATAGATATAATAGATATAGGTATAAAATATACACATAATAGATATCATAGATATAGGTTCAAAAAATAGAAATAACAGATAAAGGTACAAAATAAAGATATAATAGATATAATAGATAGAGATATAAAATATAGACGTAATAGATATTATAGATATAGGTATAAAATATAGACATAATAGATATACATATAAAATATACACATAGATGATATAATAGATATAGGTATAAAACATAGACATAATATAGATATAAAATATAGACATAATAGATATGATAGATATAGATATAAAATATAGACATAATAGATATAATAGATATAGGCATAAAATATAGACATAATAGATAAAATAGATACAGGTAGAAAATATAGGTATAAAATATAGAAACAATACATATAATAGATATATATATAAATATAGACATAATAGATATAGGTATAAATATAGAAATAACACATATAAAAGATATAGGTATAAAAAATATACATAATAGATATAGGTATAAAATATACACAGAATGGATATAATAGGGATAGGTATAAAATATAGACATAACAGATATAAGAGATATAGGTATAAAATATAGACATAATAGATATAATCGACGTAGGTATAAAATATGGATATAATGGATATAGGCATAAAATATAGATATAATAGGCATAGGTATTAAATATAGACATAATAGATATAATAGATATAGGTATAAAATATAGACATAATAGATGTAATACATATAGGTGTAAAATAGACACATAATAGATATAGTAGATATAGGTATAAAATATAGACATAATAGATATAATAAATACAGGTATAAAATACAGATATAATAGATATAGGTATAAAATATAGACATAATGGATATAATAGATTTAGGTATAAAATATAGATATAATAGATATACGTATAAAATAGAGATATAATAGATATAATAGATACAGGAAGAAAATATATATATCAGAGATATAATTATAAAAAAAAACATAATAGATATAATAGATATAGGTGTAAAATATAGACAGAATAGATATAATAGATATAGGTAATAAATATAGACATAACAGATATAGGTATAAAATATAGACATAGTAGATATAGGTATAAAATATAGACATAATAGGTATAGGTATAAAATATAGACATAAAGATATAATAGATATAGGTATAAAATATAGACATAATACATATAATCGATATATGTATAAATATAGACATAATAGATATAATAGATAAAGGTATAAAATAGAGGCAGAATAAATATAGGTATAAATACAGACATAATAGATATAGTAGATATAGGTATAAAATATACACATAATAGATATAATAGATATAGGTATGAAATGTAGAACATAATAGATATAATAGATACAGGTATAAGATATACACGTAATAGATATAGGTATAAACTATACATAATAGATATAAGAGATATAGTTATAAAATAGGACATAATAGTTATAATAGACATAGGTATAAAATATAGACATGATAGATATAATATATATAAGTATAAAAATATAGACTTAATAGATATCATAGATATAGGTAGAAAATGTAGACTTAATAGATATAATAGTTATCGGTATAAAATCTAGACATAATAGGTACTAATAGATACACGTAGAAAATATAGACATAATAGATATACATATAGATATAAAATATATACATAATATATAATAGATATATTTATAAATATAGACATAATAGATACAATAGATATAGGTATGAAATATAGACATAATAGATATAATCGATATAGGTATAAGATATAGACATAATAGATATAATGGATATACGTATAAAATATAGACATAATAGATATAATAGATATAGGTATAAAATATAGATAAAATAGATATACGTGTAAAATATAGATATAATAGATATAGGTATGAAATATAGATATAATAGATATAGGTATAATATATAGATATAATAGTTATAATAGATATAGGTATAAAATAGAGGTATAATAGATATAGTTATAAAACAAAAATATAACAGATACAATAGATATAGGTATAAAATATAGATAAAATTGTTATAGGTATAAATACAGACATAATAGGTATAATAGATATAAGTTTATATATAGACATAATAGATATAATATATATAGGTATAAAATATTTTCATAATAGATATAAATAGATATAGGAATAAAATATAGCTATAATAGTTATAGGTATAAAATATGATATAATAAATGTAATAGATATATTATAAAATATAGATATCATAGATATAATAGATATAGGATAAAATATAGACATAATATATAAAATAGATATAGGTATAATATATAGACATAATAGATATAATAGATATAGGTATTAAATAGAGACGTATAGATATAGGGATAAATATAGAACATAATAGACATAATAGATATAGGTAGAAAATAAAGACGTATAGATGTAATTGATAGTTATAAAATATAGATATAATAGGTATAATAGATAGAGGGATAAATATAGACATAATAGTTATAATAGATATAGGTTATAAAATACAGACATAATATACATAATGTATAGGTATAAAAATATAGACCATAATGGATATACATAGATGAAGGTATGAAATATAGACATAATAGTATATAGGTATAAAATATAGATAATAGATATAATAGATATAGGTATAAAAACTTAGAAATAATAGATATAGTTATAAAATATGATATAATGGATATAATAGATGTAGGTATAAAATATGGACATAATACACATAATAGATTAAGGTATAACATATGGACATAATCGATGTAATAGATATAGGTATAAAATATTATATAATAGATATAATAGATACAGGTATATAAAATGGACATAATATAATAGATATAGGTATAAAATATACACATAAAAGATATAATAGGTTTAAAATATGACATAATAAGTATAATTGATAGAGTTATAAAATATAGACATAATAGATATAATAGATAAGGTATAAAATATGGGACATAATAGATATATAGATACGTATAAATATGATAGAATAGATATACCTATATCGGTATAAATATACACATAATAGACATAATAGATATTGGTATACAATATAGACATAATAAATAAAGATAGATGTATAAATGTAGACGTAATACATATAATACTAATAGGTATATAATTATAGACATATAGATATATAGACATAGAGTAAAATATAGACATATATAGATATATTACTATAGGTCGAAAATATACTAGTAGATAAAATAGAGATATAAAATATAGGCATAATAGATATAATCGATATAGGTATAAGAATATACATAATAGACATAGGTATAAACATATAGACATAATAGATATAATAGATATAGTTATAAAATAGACATAATAGATATAATAGATATAGGTATAATATATAGACATCGTAGATATCGGTATAATATATACATAATAGGTATAATAGAAATGTTATAAAATATAGACATATAGATATAATAGAGGTAAAAAATATAGACATAATAGATACAATAGATACAGTTATAAATACAGACATAATATATATAAATAATAGATAGAGGTATAAATATAGGCATAAAAAATATAAGAGATATAATAGATAGAGGTATAAATATAGACATAGTAATATAATCCCTATATAGGTATTAAATACAGTCTATAATATAACATATATGGTAATTAAATAGAAAAACAATATATATAATACATAGATATAAAATATAGACATTACAGATATAATGGATATACGTATAGAATATAGACATAACAGATATAATAGATATAGATATAACATAGAGACATAACAGATATAATAGATATACGTATGAAATATAGACATAATAGATATAATAGATATAGATATAAAATGCAGACAAAATAGATATAGGTACACAATAGAGCAGAATAAATATAATAGATTTAGGTATAAAATATAAACATAATAGACATAATAAAATATAGACAAAATAGATATAATAGACATAATAGAGGAATAAAATATAGACATAATATATATAGGAGATAGAGGTATAAAATATAGACATACCAGATGTAATAGATAGAGGTATAAAATATAGACCTAATAGATATTATAGATAAAACTACAAAATATAGACATAAAAGATATAATAGAGGTATAAAATATAGACAATAGATATAATAGATACAGTTATAAAATATAGGCATAATAGGTATAATAGATATACACGAAATAGATAAAGTAGATATAGGTATGAAATATAGACATTATAGATATAATACATATAGTTATAAAATATAGACATAATAGATAAAACAGATGTAGTTAAAAAATATAGACATTATAGATATAGGTATAAAATAAAGATATAATAGATATAACAGAAGTATACAATATAGACATAATAGATATAATAGATATAGGTATAAAATGTAGACATAATAGATATAGGTATAAAACACAGACATAATAGATATAATAGATATAGGTATAAAATATAGACATAATAGATACAATAGACATAGGTATAACATATAGACGTAAGAGATATAATAGATATAGGTATAAAATATAGACATAATAGGTACAATAGACATAGAAAAACAGATATAATAGATATAGGTATAAAATATAGACATAAGAGATATAATAGATATAGTTATAAAATATAGACATAATAGACATAATAGAAGTAGGTATAAAATATAGCCATAATAGATATAATAGATATAAGGTATAAAATATAGATATAAGAGATAGAGGTATAAAAGATAGACATAATAGATATAATAGATACAGGTATAATACAGGCCTAATAGATATTATAGATATAGTTATAATTATATAGAAAAATCGATGTAATAGGACATAGATATAAATATGACTTAATAGATATAGGTATAAAATATACACATAATAGATATAATAGATAACAGTATAAAATTAGATATAATAGATATTGGTATAAAATATAGTATAATAGATATAATAGATAGACATACAGATATAATAGATATAGGTTTAAAATATAGATACAATACATATAATGGATATGGGTATCAATATACATATAATAGATATAGGTATAAAATATAGATATATTGGGTATAATAGATAAAGGGTATGAAATATAGAAATAATAGATATAAAAGACAGTTATAAAATATAGACATCATCAGAGATAAAATAGATATAGGTTTACCATATAGACATAATAGATATAGGTATAAAATACAGACATAATAGATACAAGTATATAATATAGATGTAATACTATATTTACAAAATATTGATATAATAGACATAATAGATATACGTATAAAATATAGATATAATAGATAGAGGTATAAAATAGAAATACAATAGATATACGTATAAAATATAGTTATAATAGATATAGGTGTAAAATATAGATATAATAGATATAATAGATATAGGTATAAAATATAGACATAATAGATATAATAGATATAGGTATTAAATATAGACATAATAGATATAATAGATATCGGTATACAATATAGACATAATAGGTATAGGTATAAAATATAGACATAATAGATATAATAGATGTAGGTATAAAATATAGACATAGTAGATATAATAGATATAGGTATAAAACATAGACATAATAAATATAGGTATAAAATATAGACAAAATAGATATAGATATAAAATATACACCTAATAGATATAAGAGATATAGGTATAAAATATAGATATAGTAGATTTAATGGATATGGGTATCAAATATACATATAATAGATATAGGTATAAAATATCGATATAGTGGATATAATAGATATAGGTATGAAATATAGACATAATCGATATAATAGATATAGGTAGAAAATATAGACATGATAGATATAATAGATATAGGTATGAAATATAGACATAATAGATATAATCGATATAGGTATAAAATATAGACTAAGAGATATAGGTATAAAATATAACATACAGATATAATAGATATAGGTGAATAATATAGACATAATAAATATCATATATAGGTATAAAATATGGAATAATAGACATAATAGATATAGGTATAAAATATAAACATAATAGATATAATAGATATAGGTATAAATATAGACATAATAGATATAATAGATATAGGTATAAAATATAGGCATAATAGATATAACAGAGGTATAAAATATAGACATAATAAATATAATTGATAGAGTTATAAAATTGGTCTCATTAAGGGAACATCACACAATGCGGCCTATTATTGGGAGGGGGGAGGGAGGAGGAGGAAGGGATTGCATTGGGGAGTTATACATGATATAAATGATCAATTGATGGGTGCTGACGAGTTGATGGGTGCAGCACACCAACATGGCATAAGCATACATATGTAACAAACCTGCACGTTATGCACAGGAACCCTAGAACTTAAAGTATAATAAAAAAATATACATATATATAGACATAAAAGATAGATAGAAGGATAAAATATAGACATAATAGATATAATAGATATTGGTATAAAAATATAGACGTAATATATACAGGTATAAAATATAGACATAATAGATACAATAGATGTAGGTATAAAATATAGACATACTAGATATAATAGATATAGGTATAAATTATAGACATATATATATAAATGATACAGGTATAAAATATAGATATAATAGATAAAATAGATAATAGGTATAAAATACAGACAAAATAGATATAATGGACATAGGTATACAATATAGACATCATAGACAAATAGATATAGGTATAAAATATAGACATAATAGATATTATAGATACAGGTAAAAAATATAGACATAATAGACATAGGTATAATATAGAGACATAATAGATATAACAGACATAGGCATTAAATATAGACATAATAGATATAGGTATAAAATATAGACATAATACATATAGGTATAAAATATAGACAGATATAATAAACATAGGTATAAAATATAGACATAATAGATATAGGTATAATATATCGACATAATAGATATAATAGATACAAAAAAAATATAGACATAATAGATAAAATAGATATAGATATAAAATACAGACAGAATAGATATAGGTATAAAATATAGACATAATAGATATAATAGATATAGGTATAAAATAGAGACATAATAGATTTCATAGATATAGGTATAAAATATAGATATAATAGATAAAATAGATATAGGTGTAAAATATAGACATTATATACAGTTACAAAATATGGACATAATAGTTATAATAGATATAGGTATAAAATATAGATATAATAGATATAATAGATATACGCATAAAATATACACAGAATAGATATAATAGATATAGGTGTAAAATATAGACATAATAGATACAGATATAAAAGATACACATAATATATAATGGATATAGGTATAAAATATAGACAAAATATATAATTTTAAAATACAGACATATTAGATATAGATATAGATGTAAAATATAGACAAAATATATAGTTATAAAATATAGACATAATAGATATAATAGATATAGGTATAAAAGACAGATGTAAGAGATATAACAGATATCGGTATAAAAGATACACATATTAGATATAAGAGATACAGGTATAAAATATAGACATAATAGATGTAATAGATATACGTATACAATATAGGCATAATAGGTATATTAAATGTAGGCATAACATACAGACATATTAGATATAATAGATATAGGTATAAAATATAGACATAATAGGTACAATAAATACAGGTATAAATTAGAAACATAATAGAAATAATAGATTTAGGCGTAAAATATAGATACAATAGGTATAGGTATAAAATATAGATATAATAGATATGAAAGATACAAGTATAAAATATAGATATAATAGATATAATGGATATAGGTATAAAATGTAGATATAATAGATATAGATAAATATATAGATATAACAGATATAATAGATAGAGGAGAAAATATAGATATAATAGATATAGGTATAAAATAAAAACATAATACATATAGTAGATATAGGTGTAAAATATAGACATATTATATAGGTATAAAATTTAGTCATAATTAATATAATAGATATAGATATAAAATATAGACATAACAGTTATAATAGATGGAGATATAAAATATAGACATAGAAGATATAATACATTTAGGTATTAAATATAGACATAATAAATATAATAGATATATTAAGAAAATAGAGACATAATAGATATAATCCATATAGGTATAAGATGTAGACATAATAGATATAATAGATATACGTATAAAATAAAGACATAATAGATATAATAGATATAGGTATAAAGTACAGATAAAATAGATATATGTGAAATATATAGATATAATTGATATAATAGATATAGGTATAAAATATAGATATAATAAATATAGGTATAAAATATAGATATAATATTTATAATAGATATAGGCATAAAATATAGTTATAATAGATATGGTTGCAAAATATAAATATGAGACACAATACATATAGGTATAAAATATAGATAAAATAGTTATAGGTATAAATTATAGACATATAGGTATAATAGATATAGGTTTATAATATAGACATGAGATATAATATATATAGGTATAAAATATAGACATAATAGATATAATATATATAGGAATAAAATATAGATATAATACATATAGGTATAAAATATACATATAATTGATGTAGGTATAAAATATGGTCATATTCGATATAAGAGGTACAGGCATTAAATATAGATATAATAGATATAGGTACAAAATATAGATTTAATAGATATAATAGATATACCTATAAAATATAGATATAATAGATATACGTATAAATACAGATTTAATAGATATAATATATACAGGAATAAAATATAGATATAATAGACATAATTATAAAAAATAAATATTATAGATATAATAGATATAGGTAGTAAATAGAGATACAATACGTATAGGTATAAAATATAGTTATAATAGATATAGGTGTAAAATATAGATATAATAGATATAATAGATATAGTTATAAAATATAGACATAATCGATATAATAGATATAGGTATTAAATATAGACATAATAGATATAATAGATATAGGTATACAATATAGACATAATCGATATAATAGACAATTATAAAATATAGACATCATAGACATAATAGATATAGGTTTAAAATATAGACATAATAGATAAAGGTATAAAATACAGACATAATAGATACAGGTATGAAATATAGACATAATAGAAATAATAGATACAGGTATAAAATATAGACATTATAGATATAGGTATAAAACATAGACATAATAGATATAATAGATACAGTTATTAAATATAGACATAATAGATATAGGTATAAAATACAGACATAATAGATACAAGTATATAATATAGATGTAATACATATATTTACAAAATATTGATATAATAGACATAATAGATATACGTATAAAATATAGATATAATAGATAGAGGTATAAAATAGAAATACAATAGATATACGTATAAAATATAGTTATAATAGATATAGGTGTAAAATATAGATATAATAGATATAATAGATATAGGTATAAAATATAGACATAATAGATATAATAGATATAGGTATTAAATATAGACATAATAGATATAATAGATATCGGTATACAATATAGACATAATAGGTATAGGTATAAAATATAGACATAATAGATATAATAGATGTAGGTATAAAATATAGACATAGTAGATATAATAGATATAGGTATAAAACATAGACATAATAAATATAGGTATAAAATATAGACAAAATAGATATAGATATAAAATATACACCTAATAGATATAAGAGATATAGGTATAAAATATAGATATAGTAGATTTAATGGATATGGGTATCAAATATACATATAATAGATATAGGTATAAAATATCGATATAGTGGATATAATAGATATAGGTATGAAATATAGACATAATCGATATAATAGATATAGGTAGAAAATATAGACATGATAGATATAATAGATATAGGTATGAAATATAGACATAATAGATATAATCGATATAGGTATAAAATATAGACATAAGAGATATAGGTATAAAATATAAACATAACAGATATAATAGATATAGGTGAATAATATAGACATAATAAATATCATATATAGGTATAAAATATGGAAATAATAGACATAATAGATATAGGTATAAAATATAAACATAATAGATATAATAGATATAGGTATAAAATATAGACATAATAGATATAATAGATATAGGTATAAAATATAGGCATAATAGATATAACAGAGGTATAAAATATAGACATAATAAATATAATTGATAGAGTTATAAAATTGGTCTCATTAAGGGGAACATCACACAATGCGGCCTATTATTGGGAGGGGGGAGGGAGGAGGAGGAAGGGATTGCATTGGGGAGTTATACATGATATAAATGATCAATTGATGGGTGCTGACGAGTTGATGGGTGCAGCACACCAACATGGCATAAGCATACATATGTAACAAACCTGCACGTTATGCACAGGAACCCTAGAACTTAAAGTATAATAAAAAAATATACATATATATAGACATAAAAGATAGATAGAAGGATAAAATATAGACATAATAGATATAATAGATATTGGTATAAAATATAGACGTAATATATACAGGTATAAAATATAGACATAATAGATACAATAGATGTAGGTATAAAATATAGACATACTAGATATAATAGATATAGGTATAAATTATAGACATAATATATATAAATGATACAGGTATAAAATATAGATATAATAGATAAAATAGATATAGGTATAAAATACAGACAAAATAGATATAATGGACATAGGTATACAATATAGACATCATAGACAAAATAGATATAGGTATAAAATATAGACATAATAGATATTATAGATACAGGTAAAAAATATAGACATAATAGACATAGGTATAATATAGAGACATAATAGATATAACAGACATAGGCATTAAATATAGACATAATAGATATAGGTATAAAATATAGACATAATACATATAGGTATAAAATATAGACAGATATAATAAACATAGGTATAAAATATAGACATAATAGATATAGGTATAATATATCGACATAATAGATATAATAGATACAAAAAAAATATAGACATAATAGATAAAATAGATATAGATATAAAATACAGACAGAATAGATATAGGTATAAAATATAGACATAATAGATATAATAGATATAGGTATAAAATAGAGACATAATAGATTTCATAGATATAGGTATAAAATATAGATATAATAGATAAAATAGATATAGGTGTAAAATATAGACATTATATACAGTTACAAAATATGGACATAATAGTTATAATAGATATAGGTATAAAATATAGATATAATAGATATAATAGATATACGCATAAAATATACACAGAATAGATATAATAGATATAGGTGTAAAATATAGACATAATAGATACAGATATAAAAGATACACATAATATATATAATGGATATAGGTATAAAATATAGACAAAATATATAATTTTAAAATACAGACATATTAGATATAGATATAGATGTAAAATATAGACAAAATATATAGTTATAAAATATAGACATAATAGATATAATAGATATAGGTATAAAAGACAGATGTAAGAGATATAACAGATATCGGTATAAAAGATACACATATTAGATATAAGAGATACAGGTATAAAATATAGACATAATAGATGTAATAGATATACGTATACAATATAGGCATAATAGGTATATTAAATGTAGGCATAACATACAGACATATTAGATATAATAGATATAGGTATAAAATATAGACATAATAGGTACAATAAATACAGGTATAAATTAGAAACATAATAGAAATAATAGATTTAGGCGTAAAATATAGATACAATAGGTATAGGTATAAAATATAGATATAATAGATATGAAAGATACAAGTATAAAATATAGATATAATAGATATAATGGATATAGGTATAAAATGTAGATATAATAGATATAGATAAATATATAGATATAACAGATATAATAGATAGAGGAGAAAATATAGATATAATAGATATAGGTATAAAATAAAAACATAATACATATAGTAGATATAGGTGTAAAATATAGACATATTATATAGGTATAAAATTTAGTCATAATTAATATAATAGATATAGATATAAAATATAGACATAACAGTTATAATAGATGGAGATATAAAATATAGACATAGAAGATATAATACATTTAGGTATTAAATATAGACATAATAAATATAATAGATATATTAAGAAAATAGAGACATAATAGATATAATCCATATAGGTATAAGATGTAGACATAATAGATATAATAGATATACGTATAAAATAAAGACATAATAGATATAATAGATATAGGTATAAAGTACAGATAAAATAGATATATGTGAAATATATAGATATAATTGATATAATAGATATAGGTATAAAATATAGATATAATAAATATAGGTATAAAATATAGATATAATATTTATAATAGATATAGGCATAAAATATAGTTATAATAGATATGGTTGCAAATATAAATATGAGACACAATACATATAGGTATAAAATATAGATAAAATAGTTATAGGTATAAATTATAGACATAATAGGTATAATAGATATAGGTTTATAATATAGACATGAGATATAATATATATAGGTATAAAATATAGACATAATAGATATAATATATATAGGAATAAAATATAGATATAATACATATAGGTATAAAATATACATATAATTGATGTAGGTATAAAATATGGTCATATTCGATATAAGAGGTACAGGCATTAAATATAGATATAATAGATATAGGTACAAAATATAGATTTAATAGATATAATAGATATACCTATAAAATATAGATATAATAGATATACGTATAAATACAGATTTAATAGATATAATATATACAGGAATAAAATATAGATATAATAGACATAATTATAAAAAATAAATATTATAGATATAATAGATATAGGTAGTAAATAGAGATACAATACGTATAGGTATAAAATATAGTTATAATAGATATAGGTGTAAAATATAGATATAATAGATATAATAGATATAGTTATAAAATATAGACATAATCGATATAATAGATATAGGTATTAAATATAGACATAATAGATATAATATATAGGTATACAATATAGACATAATAGATAAAATAGACAGTTATAAAAGATAGACATCATAGATATAATAGATATAGATATAAAATATAGACGTAACAGATAGAGGTATAAAATATAGACATAATAGATATAATAGATACAGATATAAAATATAGACATAATAGATATAATACATATAGGTATAAAATAAAGACTAAATAGATATAGGTATAAAATGCAGACATAATAAATATAGTAATAAAATACAGACATAATAGATATACCTACAAAATATAGACATAACAGTTATAATAGATATGGCGATGAAATATAGACGTAATAGATATAATAGATATAGGTATAAAATATAGCCATAATAGATGTAATAGATATAGGTATAAAATGTAGACATAATAGATATAGGTATAATATATAGACATAATAGATATAATAGACATAGGTATGAAATACAGACATAACAGATATTATAGATATGTGTATAAAATATAGACAAAATAGATGTAATGGACATAGGTATAAAATATAGACATAATAGATATAATAGATATCGGTATAAAACATTGATAAAGTAAATATAATAGGTATAGGTATAAAATACAGGCAGAGTAGATATAACAGATATCGGTATAAAACATTGATATAGTAAATATAATAGATATAGGTATAAAATACAGACATACTAGATATAATAGATATCGGTATAAAATACACACATAATTGATATAATAGATATAGGTATAAAATATAGACAAAATAGATATACGTATAAAATATAGACATAATAGATATAATAGATATAGGTAAATATATAGACATAATATATATAGGTATAAAATATAGACATAATAGATATAATAGACATAGGAATAAAATATAGACATAATAGATATAGGTATAAAATATAGACATAGATATAGGTATAATATTTAGACATAATAGATATAATACATATAGGTATAAAATGTAGACATAATAGATATAATAGATATAGGTATCAAATATAGACATAATAGATATTGGTATAAAATACAGACATAAAGATATAATAGATATACGTATAAAATATACACAGAATAGATATAATAGACATAGGTGTAAATATAGACATAATAGATATAGATATAAAATATAGACATAATATATATAATGGATATAGATATAAAATACAGACATAATATATAGTTATAAAATATAGCCATAATAGATATAATAGATATAGGTGTAAAATATAGACATAATATATAGTTATAAAATATAGACATAATTGTTATAATAGATATAAGTATAAAATATAGACATAATACATATAGGTATAATATTTAGACATGATAGATATAATAGATATAGGTATAAATATAGATATAATAGATATAGGTATAAAATATAGTTATAATAGATGTAGGTATAAAATATAGATATAATAGATATAAGAGTTATAGGCATAAAATATAGACATAATAGATATAATAGATATAGGTATAAATATAGACATAATAGATATAATAGATATAGGTATAAAATCTAGACATAATGGATATGATATATATAGGTATAAAATCTAGACATAATAGGTATAGTTGATATACGTATAAAATATAGACATAATACATATACATATAGATATAAAATATAGACAAAAAGATATAAGATATATTTATAAAATGTAGACATAATAGATATAATGGATATAGGTATGAAATATAGACATAATAGATATAATCGATAGAGGTATAAGATATAGACAAAATAGATATAATAGATATACGTATAAAATGTAGACATAATAGATATAATATATATAGGTATAAAATATAGATAAAATAGATATAACAGATATAGGTATGAAATATAGATATAATCAATATAGGTATAAAATATAGATATAAGTGTTTTAATGTATATAGGTATAAAATATAGATATAATAGATAGAGTTATAAAATATAAATATAACAGATACAATAGATATAGGTATAAAATGTAGATAAAATACTTGCAGGCATAAAATATAGACATAAAAGATATAATAGATGTAGGTATATAATATAGACATAATAGATATAATATATATAGGTATAAAATATAGAAATAATAGATATAATAGATATAGGAAGAAAATATAGATATAATATAGGTACAAAATATAGATATAATAGATATAATTATAAAAAATATAAATGTAATAGATATAATTCATATAGGTAAAAAACATAGATATAATGTATATAGGCATAACATATGGTTATAATAGATATAGGTATAAAATATAGATATAATAGATACAGGTTTAAAATATAGACACAATACATATAATAGATATAGGTATAAAATATAGACATAATAGATATAACAGATACAGTTATAAAATATAGACATAATAGTTATAATTGATATAGGTATAAAATATAGACATAATAGATACAGGTACAATATTTAGACATAATAGATATAATAGATATAGGTATAAAATATAGACATAATAGATATCATAGATACAGGTATAAAACATAGACATAATAGATGTGATATAGCTATAAAATATACACATAATAGATATAATAGTTATAGTCATAAAATATAGACGTTATAGGTATTATAGATATAGGAATAACATAGAAACACAATAGATATAATGGATATGGGTCTAAAATATAGACATAATAGATATAATAGATATAGGCATAAAATACAGACATAATAGATATAATTGATATAGGTATAAAATATAGACATAATAGATATGCCAGATAGAGGTATAAAATATAGACATAATAGATGTAATAGATAGAGGTATAAAATATAGACCTAAGAGATGTAATAGATTAAGCTATAAAATATAGACATAAAAGATATAATAGATAGAGGTATAAAATATAGACCATAGATATAACAGATACAGGTATAAAATATAGACATAGTATGTATAATAGTAATGGAGAAAATAGATATCATAGATATAGGTATAAAATACAGACATAATAGATATAATAGATATAGGTACATAATATATACATAATAGATATAGGTATAAAATAGAGACATAATAGATAAAAAAGATATAGGTATAAAATATAGACATAATAAGTATACGTCTACAAAATAGACATAATGCATATAATAAATATGGGTATAAAATAGAGACATAATAGATATAGGTATAAAATATAGACATAATAGGTATAATAGATATTGCTATAAAATATAGACATAAAAAATATAATAGATGTACGTATACGAATGCTTGTGATTTAGAGATATAATAAATATAGGTATAAAATATAGATATAAAATACATAATAGATATAGGTATAAAATATAGATATAATAGATATCTGTAAAAAATATAGTTATAATAGATATAGGTATAAAATATAGATATAATAGACATCATAGATATAGGTATAAAATATAGACAGAATAGATATACTAGATATAGGTATGAAATATAGACATAATAGATATAATAGATATACGTATAAAATAAAGACATCATAGCTATAATAGATATAGGTATAAAATGTAGATATAATAGATATAATAGATATAGGTAAAATATCGACATAACAGATATAGGTATAAAGTATAGACATAATAGATATAATAGATATCGGTATATAATATAGACATAATACATTCAAAAGATATAGGTATAAAATATAGACATAATAGATACAGTAGACATAGGTATAAAATATAGACATAATAGATATAATAGATATAGGTATAAAACATAGACATAAGAGATAAGATATATAGTTATAAAATATAGACATAATAGATATGATTGATGTAGGTATAAAATATAGACATAATAGATATAATAGATATAGGAATAAAATATAGATATAATAGACACAATAGATATACGTATAAAATATAGACATAATATATATAATAGATACACGTACAAAATATAGATATAATAGATATAGGTAGAAAATATAGATACAAAAGATATAATAGATATATATGTATAAAAAATAGATATAATAGATACAGTTATAAAATATAGACAAGAGATATAATAGACATAGATATAAAATATAGATATAATAGATATAATTATATAATATAAATATAATAGATATAATAGATATAGGCAAAAAATATAGATGTAATCTATATAGGTATAAAATATGGTTATAATAAATATAGTTATAAAATATAGATATAATAGATATAAAAGATATAGGCATAAAATATAAACATAATAGGTATGATAGATATATGTATAAAATATTTATATAATAGATATAATGGATATAGGTATCAAATACAGATATAATATATAGGTATAAAATATAGATATAGAGGATATAATAGATATCAGCATAAAATATATACATAATTGATATAATAGATACAATTATGAAATATAGAAATAATAAATATAATATATAAAGATATAAAATATAGACATAATAGATATAGGTATAAAGTACAGACACAATAGATATAATAGATATAGTTATAAAATATTGACATAAGAGGTATTATAGATATAGGTATAAAATACGGACATAATAGACATAATGCATATAGGTATAAAATATATACATAATAGATATGTGTGTAAAATATAAACAAAATAGATATGATAGATATAAGTATAAAATATAAACGTAAGAGATATAATAGATATAGGTATAAAATATGGACATAATAAATATAATAGATACAGGTATAAAATATAGACACAATAGATATAGGTATAAAGTATAGACATAATAGATATAATAGATATAGGTATAAAATATAGACATAATACATTGAATAGATATAGGTATACAACATAGACATAATAGATGTAATAGATATAGGTATAAAATATAGACATAATAGATATAAGAAATATAGGTATAAAAGAGACATAATAGATTTGATAGATATAGGTATAAAATATAGACATAATAGATATAATAGATAAAGGTATGTAATGTAGATATAATAGATATAGTTATAATATAAAGATATAATAGATATAATTATAAAGTATAAATCTAATAGATATAATAGATATAGGTATTAAATATAGATATCAGAAATATAGGTATAAAATATAGTTATAATAGATATAGTTGTAAAATATAGACATAATAGATATAATAGATATAGGTATAAAATATAGACATAAGAGATTTGATAGTTATAGGTATAAAATATAGACATATTAGATATAATAGATATAGGTATAAAATATAGACATAATAGATATAATAGATATAGGTATACTATATAGACATAATAGATATAGGTTCAAAATATAGACTTAAGAGATATAATCGATATAGGTAAAAAACATTGGCAAAATAGTTATAGGTATAATATATAGCCATAATAGATATAATAGATATAGGTATAAAATATAGATATAATAGATATAATAGAGATTGCTATAAAATATAGACATAATAGATATAATAGATATAGGTATAAAATATAGACGTAATAGATATAATAGATATAGGTATAAAATATAGACATAATAGATATAGGTATAAAATATAGACATATTAGATATAATAGATATAGGTATTAAATATTGACATAATAGATATAGGTATAAAATATAGACACAATAGATACAGGTATAAAATATAGACATAATAGATATAGGTATAAAATATAATCATAATAGATATAATAAATATGGGTATAAAATATAGACTTAATAGACATAGGTAGAAAATATAGACATAATAGAAAAAATATATAGAGGTATAAAATATCGACATAATAGACATAATAGATATAGGTATAAAATATAGACATAATAGATATAATAGATATAGGTATAAAATATAGGCATAATAGATATAATAGATAAAGTTATAAAATATAGACATAATAGATAGGGTATAATATTTAGACATAATAGATATAATAGATACAGGTATAAAATATAGACATAATAGATATAATAAATATATTTACATAATATACACATAATAGATATTATAGATAAAGGTATAAAATATAGAAAAAATGGATATAGGTATAAAATAGAGATATAATAGATATAGTAGATATAGTTATAAAATTTAGACGTAATAGATATTATAGATATAGGTATAAAATATAAACAAAATAGATATATTAGATATGGGTATAAATTATAGACATAATAGGTATAATAGATATACTTATGAAATACAGACATAAGAGATATAATAGATATACTTATAAAATATAGACATAATAGACATGATAGATATAGGTATAAAATATAGACATAATAGATATGATAGATATAGGTATAAAATATAGACATAATAGATATAATAGATATAGTTATAAAATATAGACAGAATAGATATTATAGATATAGGTATAAAACATAGACATAATAGATATAATAGATACAGGTAAAAAATATAGATATAATAGATATAGGTTTGAAATATAGATATAATATACATAATAGACATAATAGATATAATAGATATAGGTATAAAATATAGATATAATAGATATAATGGATATGCGTATCAAATATACATATAATAGATATAGGTATAAAATATAGCTATAGTGAATATAATAGATATAGGTATAAAATATTGACATAATAGATATAATAGATATATGTATAAAATATAGACATGATAGATATAATAGATATTGGTATACAATATAGACATAATAGATACAGGTATGAAATAAAGATATAATAGATATAATAGATATACGTACAAAATATAGATATACTAGATATAATTATAAAATATAAATATAATTGATATAAGAGATATAGGTATAAAATATAGATATAATAGATATAGGTATAAAATATAGTTATAATAGATGTAGGTATAATATATTGATATAACAGATATAACAGATATAGTTATAAAAGATAGACATAATAGATATAATAGATATAGGTATAAAATATAGATATAATGGATATAGATATCAAATATAGATACAATAGATATAGGTATGAAATATAGATATAGTGGATATAATAGATATAGGTATAAAATATAGACATAATAGCTATAATAGATATAGGAATAAAATGTACACATAATACATATAATAGATAAAGATATAAAATATAAACATAATAGATATAATAGATATTGTTATAAAATAAAGACATAATAGATATAGGTGTAAAATATAGACATAATAGATATAATAGATATAGGTAGAAAATATAGACATAAGAGGTTTAATAGATATAGGTTTGAAATATAGACATAATAGATATAATCGATATAGGTATAAAATATAGAAATAATAGATATAGGTATAAAATATAAATATAATAGATATAATAGATGTAGGTAAAAAATATAGACTTAAGAGATATAATAGATATAGGTATAAATATAATCGATACAGGTATAAAATATAGACATAATAGATATAGGTATAAAGTATAGACATAATAGATATAATAAATATAGGCATAAAATATAGACATAATACATATAAAAGATATAGGTATAAAATATAGACATAATAGATACAATAGATATAGTATTAAATATAGACATAATAGATATAATAGATATAGGTATAAAATATAGACATAATAGATATGATATATATAGTTATACAATATAGACATAATAGATATGATAGATATAGGTATAGAATATAGACATAATAGATATAATCGATATAGGTATGAAATACAGACATAATAGATATAATAGATACAGTTACAAAATATAGATATAATAGATATAGGCATAAAATATAGACATAATAGGTATGATAAATATATGTAGAAAATATAGATATAATAGATATAATTGATATAGGTATCAAATATAGATATAATAGATATAGGTATAAAATATACATATAGTGGATATAATAGATATAGGCATAAAATATAGACATAATAGATATAATAGATATAGGTATAAAATATAGACATAAGAAATATTATAGATAAAGATATAAAATATAGACGTAATAGATATAGGTATAAAGTTCAGACACAAAAGATATAATAGATATAGGTATAAAATATAGACATGAGAGGTATAATAGATATAGTTATAAAATATAGACATAATATATATAATAGATATAGGTAAAATATATAGACATAATAGATATAATAGATGTAGGTATAAAATATATACATAATAGATAAAATAGATATAGGTACAAAATAAAGACATAATAGATATAATAGATATAGGTATAAAATATAGATCTAATAGATATAATAGATATAGGTATAAAATATACACATAATTTATACCATAGATATATGTAAAATATAGTCATAATAGATATATGTATAAAATATAATCATAATAGATATAATAAATATAGTTATAAAATATAGACATAATAGACATAATAGATAGAGTTATAAAATTGAGACATAATAGATATAATCGACATAGGTATAAAATATAGACATAATAGATATAATAGATATAGGTATAAAATATAGACATAATAGGTAGAGGTATAAAATACAGACATAATAGATAAAATAGATAAAGGTATAAAATATAGACATAATAGATATAATAGATATAGGTAGAATATATAGACATAATTGATATAGGTATAAAATATAGACATAATGCATATAATAGATATAGGTATATAATAGAGATATAATAGATATAATAGATATACGTATAAAATATTGACATAATAGATATAATAGATATAGGTATTAAATATAGACATATTAGATATAGGTATAACATATAGACATAATAGGTATAATAGATTTAGGTATAAAATATAGACACAATAGATATAATAGATATACGGATAAAATATAGACATAATGGATATAATAGATATAGGTATAAAATATACACATAATAGATGTAATAGATATAGGTATTAAATATTGACATAATAGATATAATAGATAGAGGTATGAAATATAGACAGAATAGATATAACAGATATAGTTATGCAATATAGAGATAATAGTTATAATAGATATAGGTATAAAATCTAGACATAACAGGTATAGGTATAAAATACAGACATAATAGATATAATAGATATACGTGTAAAATATAGACATAATAGATATAATAGATATAGGTATAAAATATAGACATAATAGCGATAGGTATAAAATATAGATATAATAGATACAGGTATAAAATATACACATAATTGACATAATAGATATTGGTATAACATATAGACCTAATAGATACAATAGATAGATGTATAGACCAATGTCTATATGTATAGACCAATAGATAGGTGTATAGACCAATGGAACAGAATAGAGTCCTCAGAAATAATACCGCACATCTACAGCCATCTTTGACAAACCTGAGAGAAACAAGAAATGGGGATAGGATTCCCTACTTCATAAATGGTGCTGGGAAAATTGGCTAGCCATAAGTAGAAACCTGAAACTGGATCCTTTCCTTACCCCTTATACGAAGATTAATTAAAAATGGATTAGAGACTTAAATGTTAGACCTAATACCCTAACAACCCTAGAAGAAAATCTAGGTAGTACCATTCAGGACATAGGCATGGGCAAGGACTTCATGTCTAAAACACCAAAAGCAACGGCAGCAAAAGCCAAAATTGACCAATGGGATCTAATTAAACTAAAGAGCTTTTTCACAGCAAAAGAAACTACCATCAGAGTGAACAGGCAACCTACAGAATGGGAGAAAATTTTTGCAACCTACTCATCTGACAAAGGACTAATATCCAGAATCTACAAAGAACTCAAACAAATATACGAGAAAAAAACAAACAACCCCATCAAAAAGTGGGCAAAGGATATGAACAGACATTTCTCAAAAGAAGATATTCATACAGCCAACAGACACATGAAAAAATGCTCATCATCACTCGCCATCACAGAAATGCAAATCAAAACCACAATGAGATACCATCTCACACCAGTTAGAATGGTAATCATTAAGAAGTCAGGAAACAACAGGTGTTGGAGAGGATGTGGAGAAATAGGAACACTTTTACACTGTTGGTGGGATTGTAAACTAATTCAACCATTATGGAAAACAGTATGGCAATTCCTCAAGGATCTAGAACTAGATGTACCATATGACCCAGCCATCCCACTACTGAGTATATACCCAAAGGATTATAAATTATTCTACTACAAAGACACATGCACACGAATGTTTATTGCGGCACTATTCACAATAGCAAAGACTTGGAATCAACCCAAATGTCCATCTGTGACAGACTAAATTAAGAAAATGTGGCACATATACACCATGGAATACTATGCAGCCATAAAAAAGGATGAGTTTGCGTCCTTTGTAGGGACATGGATGCAGCTGGAAACCATCATTCTTAGCAAACTATCACAAGAACAGAAAACCAAACACCGCATGTTCTCACTCATAGGTGGGAAATGAACAATGAGATCACTTGGACACGGGAAGGGGAACATCACGCACTGGGGCCTATCATGGGGATGGGGGAGGGGGGAGCAGGGAGGGATTGCATTGGGGAGTTATACATGATATAAATGATGAATTGATGGGTGCTGACGAGTTGATGGGTGCAGCACACCAACATGGCACAAGTATACATATGTAACAAACCTGCACGTTATGTACATGTACCCTAGAACTTAAAGTATAATAAAAATATATATATATATATAGACATAATAGATATAATAGATATAGGTATAAAACATAGACATAATAGATATAATAGATACAGGTATAAAATACAGATATAATAGATATAGGTATAAAATATAGATATAATAGATATAATAGATAGAGGTATAAAATATAGACATAATAGATATAATAGATAGAGTTATAAAATGTAGACATAATAGATGTAATAGATTAAGGTATACATTATAGACATAATAGATATAGGTACAAAATATAAACATAATAGATATAATAGATATAGGTAGAAAATATAGACAAAATAGTTATAGGTATAAAATATAGACATAATAGATATAATAGATATAGGTATAAAATATAGATATAAAAGATATAATAGAGATAGGTATAAAATATAGACATAATTGATATAATAGATATAGGTATAAAATATAGAAATAATAGATATAATAGATATAGGTAAAAAATACAGACATAATAGATATAATAGATATAGGTATAAAATATAGACAGAATAGATATAGGTATAAAATATACACATAATAGATATAATAGATAAAGGTATAAAATATAGATATAATAGATATAGGTATAAAATATAGACATAATAGATATAGGTATAATATTAAGACCTAATAGATATAATAGATATACTTATAAAATATAGACATAATAGATATAATAGATATAGGTATAAAATATAGATGTAATAGATATAGGTACAATATTTAGACATAATAGATACAATAGATATAGGTATAAAATATAGACATAATAGAAATAATAGATATAGGTATAAAACATAGACATAATAGATATAATAGATATAGGTATCAAATATAGACATAATAGATATAATTGATATAAGCATAAAATATAAATAAAATAGATATAATCGATATAGGTACAAAATATAGATATAATAGCTATAGGTATAAAATACGGACATTATAGATATAGGTATAAAATATAGATATAATACATATAATACATATAGGTATGAAATATAGACATAATCCATATAATAGATATAGGTATAAAATATAGACATAATAGATATAATAGATAGAGGTATAAAATATCGACACAATAGATAGAAGAGATAGAGGTATAAAATATAGACATAATAGATATAATAGATAAAGGTATAACATATAGACATTATAGACGTAATAGATGTATAAATTATAGACATAATAGATATAATAGATAGAGGTAAAATACAGACATAATAGATATAATACATATAGGTATAAAATATAGACATAATCGGTATAATAGATATGTATAAAATATAGACATAATAGATATAACAGATATAGGTATAAAATATAGACATAATATATATAATGCATAGAGGTACAAAGGACGACATAATAGACATAATAGATAGATGTATAAATTATAGACATAATAGATACTATTGCTAGAGGTAAAATATAGACAAAATAATCATAATAGATATAGGTATAAAATATAGACATAAAAGATATAATAGATATAGGTTTAAAACATAGACATAATAGATATAGGTATAAAATACAGACATAATAGATATAGATATAGGTATAAAATATAGACATAATAGATATAATACGTATAGGTATAAAATATAGACATAATACATATAATAAACATAGGTATAAAACATAGACATAATAAATATCGGTATAAAATATAGACATAATAGATATAATAGATAAAGGTATAAAATATAGACATAATAGTTATAATATATATAGGTATAAAATATAGACAGAATAGATATAATAGATGTACGTATCAAATATAGACATAATAGATAGAATACATAGAGGTAAAATATAGACATAATAGATATAGGAGTAAAATACAGACATAATGGATATAATAGATAAAGGTATGAAATATAGATATAATAGATATAGCTATAAAATATAGATATAATAGATATAATAGATATAGTTATAAAATATAGACATAATAGATATAATAGATATAGGTATAAACTATAGATATAATAGATGTAATGGATATAAGTTTCAAAGATAGATATAATAGATATAGGTATAAAATATAGATATAGTAGATAAAATAAATATAGGTATGAAATATAGACATAACAAATATAATAGATATAGGTATAAAACACATACATAATAGATATAATAGATAACGATATAAAATATAGACATAATAGATATAATGGATATTGGTATAAAATGTAGACGTAATAGATATAGGTATAAATTATAGACATAATGGATATAATAGAGAGATGTATAAAACGTAGACATAAGAGATATAATAAGTATAGGTTTAAAATATAGACCTAATAGAAATAATAGACATAGGTATAAAATATAGACATAATAGATATTATAGGCATAAGTATAAAATATAGATATAATAGATATAGATATAAAATATAGATATAAGAGTTATAATAGATACAGGTATAAAATATACACATAATAGATATAATAGATATAGGTATAAAATATAGACATAATAGATAAAAGAGATATACGTATAAAATATAGACATAATAGATATAATAGATATAGGTATAAAATATAGACCCAATAGGTATAAAAGTTATAGTTATAAAATATAAACATAATAGATATAATAGATAGAGGTGTAAAATATAGACATAATAGATATAATAGATAGAGCTATAAAATATAGACATAATAGATATAATAGATATAGGTATAAAATATAGACCTAATAGGTATAAGAGATATAGTTATAAAATATAGACATAATAGATATAATAGATAGAGGTATAAAATATAGACATAATGGATATAATAGATAGAGGTATAAAATATAGACATAATAGATATAATAGATATAGGTATAAAATGTACACATAATAGATATAATAGATAGAGGTATAAAATATAGACATAATAGATATAATAGATATAGGTAAAAAAAGACATAATAGATATAATACATATAGGCATAAAATATAGAAGTAACAGATATAATAGACCTAGGTATAAAAAATAGAAAAAAATAGATATAATAGATATAGGTATAAAATATAGACATAAAAGATATAACATGTATAGGTATAAAATATAGGCATAATAGATATCGATATAAAATATAGACATAATAGATATAATACATATAGGTATAAAATGTAGACATAATAGATATAATAGATTAGATATGAAATAAAGAAATAACAGATATTGGTATGAAATATAGACAAAATAGATATAAGATACAGTTAAAATTCATATAGGTATAAAATATAGTCATAATAGATATTATAGATACAGGTATAAAATATAGACATAATAGATATAATAGATATACGTATGAAAGATAGACATAGAAGATGTATTAGATATAGGTATAAAATATAGAAATAATAGATACAGGTATAAAATACAGATATATGGATATAATAGATATAGGTATGAAATACAGACATAATAGATATACTAGATATAGGGATAAAATATAGACATTATAGGTATAATAGATATAGGTATAAAATATAGACATAATACATAAAAATAGATACAGGTATAAAACACAGACATAATAGATATAATATATATCGGTATAAAAGGTAGACATAATAGATATAAGAGATGTAGGTATAAAATATAGACATTATAGATGTAATAGATATACGTATAAAATATAGACATAATACGTACAATAAATGTAGGTATAACATACAGACATATTAGGTATAATAGATATAGGTATAAAATATATACATAATAGATACAATAAATACAGGTATGAAACATAGACATAATACATATAATAGACATAGGCATAAAATATAGATACAATAGATATAGGTATGAAATATAGATATAATAGATATGATAGATACAGGTATAAAATATAGATATAATAGATATAATGGATATAGGTATAAAATATAGACATAATAGACATAATAGATATAGGTATACAGTATAGACATAATAGATGTAATAGATATAGGTACAAAATATAGACATAGTACATATAATAGATATAGGTATACAATATAGAGTTAATAGATATCGGTATAAAATATAGACAAAATAGTTATAATAGATGGAGAGATAAAATATAGACATAGTAAATATAGTACATTTAGGGAGTAAATATAGACATAATAAATATAACAGATAAATTAATAAAATAGAGACATAATAGATATAAAAGATATAGGTATAAAATATAGACATAAGAGATATAATAGATATATGTAAATAAAATAGATATAATAGATATAATAGATATAGATATAAAACATAGACACAATAGATATAGGTACACAATATAGACATAATAGATATAACAGATTTAGGTATAAAATATACACATAATGATATAATAGATAAAGGTATAAAATATAGACATAATAGACATAATAGATATAGGTATACAGTATAGACATAATAGATGTAATAGATATAGGTACAAAATATAGACATAGTACATATAATAGATATAGGTATAAAATATAGACATAGAAGATTTAATAGATATAGGTATGAAATGTAGACATAATAGATATAATAGATATAGATATAAAATATAGACATAATAGATATAATAGATACACGTATAAAACATATACATAATAGATATGATAGATATAGGGATAAAATATAGACATAATGGATATAATAGATATAGGTATAAAATATATACATAATAGATGTAATAAATTTAATTATTAAATAATAGATATAATAGATTTACGTATAAAATATGGACATAATATATATAATAGATATAGGTATACAAGGTAGTCATAATAGATATAATAGACATAGGTATAAAATATCGACATAACAGATATAATAGATATAGGTATAAAATATAAACATGATAGTTGTAATAGATATAGGCATAAAATACAGACATAATAGATATAATAGATATACGTATAAAATATAGACATAATAGACATAATAGATATAGGTATAAAATATAGACATAATAGATACAGATATAGGAATAAACTATAGACATAATAGATATAGGTATAAAATATAAACTTAATAGATAAAATAGATATAGGTATTAAATATCGACATTATAAATATAATAGATATAGGCATAAAATATAGACGAAATAGATATAGATATAGGTATGAACTATAGACAGAATAGATATAGGTGGAAAATACAAACATAATAGATATAATAGATATAGGTATAAAATATAGACATAATAGATATAATAGATATAGGTATAAAATACACATAAGAAATATAGGTATAAAATATAGACATAATAGGTATAATAGATATAGGTATAAAATATAGACATAATAGATATAATAGATACACGTATAAAAATATAGACATAATAGATATAATAGATATAGGTATAAAATATAGACATAATAGATATAATAGATACACGTATAAAATATAGACATAGATATCATAGATATAGGTATAAAATATAGACATAATATATATAATAGATACGAGGAAAAATATAGACATAATAGATATAATAGATATAGGTATAAAATATAGACATAATAGACACAATAGATATACATATAAAACTTAGACATAGTAGGTATTATAGATATAGGTATAAAATATAGACATAATAGGTAGAGGTATACAATACAGACATAATAGATAAAATAAAGGTATAAAATATAGACATAATAGATATAATAGATATAGGTAGAAAATATAGATATAATTGATATAGGTATAAAATGTAGACATAATGCATATAGTAGATATAGGTATAAGATATAGACATAATAGGTTTGGTTATAAAATATAGACATAATAGATATAATAGATATAGTTATAAAATATAGATATAATTGATATAATAGATATAGGTAAAAAATATTGACATAACAGGTATAATAGATATAGTCATAAAATATAGACATAATAGATATAATAGATGTTCGTATAAAATGTAGACATAATAGATACAATAGATATAGCTATTAAATATAGACAAATATAGGTATAAAACATAGACATAATGGATAGAAGAGATATAGGTATACAATATGGACATAATAGACGTAGGTACAAAATATAATCATAATAGATATGGGTATGAAATATAGACGTAATATATATAATTGATATAAGTAAAAATATAGACATGATAGATATAATAGATGTTGGTATAAAATACGTACATAATAGATATAATAGATATAGTTATAGCATATAGACAAAATAGATATAATAGATATAGGTATAAAATATAGACATAATAGATACAATAAATACAGGTATAAAATACAGCCATAACAGATATAATAGAGATAGGTATAAAATAGACATATAATAAATATAGTTATAAATATAGATATAATAGATATAAAAGATATAGGAATAAATACAGATATAATAGATATAATAGATATAGGTATAAAATAGAGATATAACAGATATAGATATAAAATACAGGTATAAAAGATATATGTATAAAATATAGATATAACATAGGTATAAAATACAGATATAAGAGATGTAATAGATATAGGTGTAAAATATAGATATAATAGATATAGGTATAAAATTTAGTCATAATAGATATAATAGATATAGGTATAAAATATAGACATAATAGATATAATAGATATAGGTATAAAAAATAGACATAATAGATATAATAGATATAGGTATAAAATGTACACATAATAGATATAATAGATATAAGTATAAAATATAGACTTAATAGATATAATAGATGTAGGTATACAATATAGACGTAATAGCTATAGGTATAAAATATAGATATAATAGATATAATGGATACAGGTATGAAATATAGACATAATCAATATAATAGATATACGTATAAAATATAGACATAATAGATATAATAGAGAGAGGCATAAAATATAGACATAATAAATATACGTATAATATATAGACATAATAGATATAACATATACAGTTCTAAAATATAGACATAATAGTTATAATACATATAGGTATAAAATATAGACATAATAGTTATATGTATAAAATATAGACATAATATTTATAATAGATATTGGTATTAAATATAGACATAATAGATATAGGTATAAAATATAGACACAATAGATAAAATAGATACAGGTATAAAATATAGACATAATAGATATAATAGATATACTTAGAAAATATAGACATAGTAGATATAATAGATAGATGTATAAAATATAGACATAATAGATATAATCGATATAGGCATAAAATATAGACATAATAGACATAGGTGTAAAATATAGACATAATAGATATTATAGATATAGGTATATAATATAGATATAATAGGCATAGTTATAAAATATGGACATAATAGATATAATAGATATAGGTATAAAATATAGACATAATAGATATAATAGATATAGGTATCAAATTTAGACATAATAGATATCATAGATAGAGGTATAAAATATAGACCTAATAGATACAGGCATAAAATACAGACATAATAGATATGACAGATATAGGTTTAAAATATAGACATCACAGATATAATAGATATAGGTATAAAATATACACATAATAGATATAACACATAGAGGTATAAAATATAGATATAATAGATATAGGTACAAAATATAGATATAATAGATATAATAGATATACATATAAAATATGGATACAATAGATATCGGTATAAAATATAGACATAATACATATTATAGATACAGATATAAAATATAGACATAATAGATATGATAGATATAGGTATAAAATATACACATAATGGATATAATAGATTGTAGTTATAAAATATAGACATAATAGAAATAATATTTATAGGTATAAAATATAGTAATAAAAGATATAATACATATAGGTATGAAACATAGAGATAATAGATATAACAGATATAAGAATAAAAAATAGACATAATAAATATAGGTATAAAATATAGACATAATAGATATAACAGATATAGGTTTAAAGAATAGACATAATAAATATAATACATATAGCTATAAAAAATAGACATAATAGATATAGATATAGGTATGAAATATAGACATAAAGGATATACGTGTAAAATTTACACCTAGTTGATATAATTGATATAGGTATAAAATATAGACATAATAGTTATAGATATAAAATATAGACATAATATATTTAATAGATAAAGGTATAAAATATAGACATAATAGATATAGGTATAATATTTAGACATAATAGATAGATATAGGTATAAAATATATACATAATAGATATAATAGATACAGGTACAAAATATAGATATAATAGATATAGGTATAAAATATAGATATAATAGATATAATAGATATATGTATAAAATATAGATATAATAGATACAGGTATATAATATAGACAATAGATATAATAGATATAATTATAAAACATAGATATAATAGATATAATTATAAAATATAAATATAATATATATAATAGATATTGGAAAAAAATATAGATATAATGGATATAGATATAAAATATGGTTACAATAGATATAAGTATAAATTATAGATATAATAATAATAATAGATATAGGCATAAAATATAGACATAATAGATATAATAGATATAGGTATAAAGAATAGACACAATAGATATAATAGGTATAGGTATAAAATATAGACATCAGAGGTATAATAGATATAGTTATTCAATATCACATAATAGATATAATAGATATAGGTATAAAATATAGACATAATAGATATACGTATAAAATGTAGACATAATAGATGTAGTAGATACAGGGATAAAATATAGACATAAAATATATAATACATATAGGTAGAAAATATAGACATCATAGATATAATAGATATAGGTATAAAATATAGACATAGTAGATATAGGTATAAAATATAGACATAATAGATAGAATAGATAGAGGTATAAAATATGGATATAATAGATATAGGTATAAAATTCAGATACAAGAGTTGTAATAGATATAGGTGTAAAATATAGACATAATTGATATAGGTATAAAATTTAGTCATAATAGATATAATTGATATAGGTATAAAATATAGACATAATAGATATAATAGATATAGGAATAAAAAATAGACATAATAGATAAAATAAATATAGGTATAAAATGTACACAAAATAGATATAATAGATATAAGTATAAAATATAGATGTAATAGATATAATAGATATAGATATGCAATACAGACATAATAGATGTAGGTATAAAATATAGACACTATAAATATAATAGATATATATATAAAATGTAGACATAATAGCTATAGGTATAAAATATAGACATAATAGATATAATAGATATAGGTACAAAATATAGACATAATAGATATAATAGATATAGGTATAAAATATATACAGATACAATCCATATAAGTATAAAATATAGACATCATTGATAAATGTATAAAATATAAACATAAAAGATAAATATAGGTCTAAAATATAGAGAAAATAAATAATAGATATAGGTAGAAAATATAGACATAATACTTATAGATATAAAATATATACACCATAGATGTAATAGGTATAGTTATAAAATATAAACATAATAGATATAGGTATAAAATATACACATAATAGATATAATAGATATATGTATAAGATATAGACATAATAGATATAATAGATATAGATATAAAATATAGATATAATAGATATAATAGATATAGGTATAAAATACAGACATAATAAATATAATAAATATAGGAATAAAATACAGAAATAATTGAAATAGGTGTAAAATATAGACAAAGTAGATATAGAAGATATAGCTATAAAATATAGACATAGAGGGGGGGCGGAGCAAGATGGCCCGAATAGGAACAACTCCAGTCTCCAACTCCCAGCGCGAGCGACACAGAAGACCGGTGATTTCTGCATTTTCAACTGAGGTACTGGGGTCATCTCACTAGGGAGTGCCGGACAATCGGTGCTGGTCAGCTGCTGCAGCCTGACCAGCGAGAGCTGAAGCAGGGCGAGGCATCGCCTCACCTGGAAGCGCAAGGGGGAAGGGGATCCGTTTTCCTAGCCAGGGGAACTGAGACACACAACACCTGGAAAATCGGGTAACTCCCACCCCAATACTGCGCTGTAAGCATACAGGCATTCCAGGAGAATATATCCCACACCTGGCCGGGAGGGTCCCACGCCCACGAAGCCTCCCTCACTGCTAACACAGCAGTCTGCCGCGATCTATCCGCAAGGCAGCAGCGAGGCTGGGGGAGGGGCGCCCGCCATTGCTGAGGCTTAAGTAGGTAAACAAAGCCGCTGGGAAGCTCGAACTGGGTGGAGCTCACAGCAGCTCAAGGAAGCCTGCCTGTCTCTGTAGTCTCCACCTCTGGGGACAGCGCACAGCTGAAGACCAACAGGGGAAATAGCGGGAGCCGGTGCAGACGCGAACGACTCTGTCTGACAGCTTTGGGGAGAGCCGCGGATCTCCCAACGCGGAGGTTGAGATCTGAGAACGGACAGACTGCCTGCTCAGGTGTGTCCCTGACCCTGAGTAGCCCAGCTGGGAGAAATCCCCCACTAGGGGCAGTCTGACACCCCACACCTCACAGGGTGGAGTACACCCCTGAGAGGACACTTCCAAAGGAAGAATCAGACAGGTACACTCGCTGTTCAGCAATATTCTATCTTCGGCAACCTCTGCTGCTGATACCCAGGCAAACAGGGTCTGGAGTGGACCTCAAGCAATCTCCAACAGACCAACAGAGAGTCCTTCTGACTGTCAGAAGGAAAACTATCAAACAGGAAGGACACCTATACCAAAACCCCATCAGTTCGTCACCACCATCAAAGACCAGAGACAGATAAAACCACAAAGATGGGGAAGAAGCAGGGCAGAAAAGCTGGAAATTCAAAAAATAAGAGCGCATCTCCCCCTGCAAAGGAGCGCAGCCCATCACCAGCAACGGATCAAAGCTGGTCAGAGAATGACTTGGACGAGAGGAGAGAAGAAGGCTTCAGTCCATCAAACTTATCAGAGCTAAAGGAGGAATTACGTACCCAGCGCAAAGAAACTAAAAATCTTGAAAAAAGAGTGGAAGAATTGACAGCTAGACTCATTAATGCAGAGAAGATCATAAACGAAATGACAGAGATGAAAACCATGACACGAGAAATACGTGACAAATGCACAAGCTTCAGTAACCGACTCGATCAACTGGAAGAAAGAGTATCAGCGATTGAAGATCAAATGAATGAAATGAAGCGAGAAGAGAAACCAAAAGAAAAAAGAAGAAAAAGAAATGAGCAAAGCCTGCAAGAAGTATGGGATTACGTAAAAAGACCAAATCTACGTCTGATTGGGGTGCCTGAAAGTGAGGGGGAAAATGGAACCAAGTTGGAAAACACTCTTCAGGATATCATCCAGGAGAACTTCCCCAACCTAGTAGGGCAGGCCAACATTCAAATTCAGGAAATACAGAGAACGCCACAAAGATACTCCTCCAGAAGAGCAACTCCAAGACACATAATTGCCAGATTCACCAAAGTTGAAATGAAGGAAAAAATCTTAAGGGCAGCCAGAGAGAAAGGTCGGGTCACCCACAAAGGGAAGCCCATCAGACTAACAGCAGATCTCTCGGCAGAAACTCTACAAGCCAGAAGAGAGTGGGGGCCAATATTCAACGTTCTTAAAGAAAAGAATTTTCAACCCAGAATTTCATATCCAGCCAAACTAAGTTTCATAAGTGAAGGAGAAATAAAATCCTTTACAGATAAGCAAATGCTTAGAGATTTTGTCACCACCAGGCCTGCCTTACAAGAGACCCTGAAGGAAGCCCTAAACATGGAAAGGAACAACCGGTACCAGCCATCGCAAAAACTTGGCAAAATGTAAAGACCATCGAGGCTAGGAAGAAACTGCATCAACTAACGAGCAAAATAACCAGTTAATATCATAATGGCAGGATCAAGTTCACACATAACAATATTAACCTTAAATGTTAATGGACTAAATGCTCCAATTAAAAGACACAGACTGGCAAACTGGATAAAGAGTCAAGACCCATCAGTCTGCTGTATTCAGGAGACCCATCTCACATGCAGAGACACACATAGGCTCAAAATAAAGGGATGGAGGAAGATCTACCAAGCAAATGGAGAACAAAAAAAAGCAGGGGTTGCAATCCTAGTCTCTGATAAAACAGACTTTAAACCATCAAAGATCAAAAGAGACAAAGAAGGCCATTACATAATGGTAAAGGGATCAATTCAACAGGAGAGCTAACCCTCCTAAATATATATGCACCCAATACAGGAGCACCCAGATTCATAAAGCAAGTCCTTAGAGACTTACAAAGAGACTTAGACTCCCATACAATAATAATGGGAGACTTCAACACTCCGCTGTCAACATTAGACAGATCAACGAGACAGAAAGTTAACAAGGATATCCAGGAATTGAACTCATCTCTGCACCAAGCGGACCTAATAGACATCTATAGAACTCTCCACCCCAAATCAACAGAATATACATTCTTCTCAGCACCACATCGCACTTATTCCAAAATTGACCACATAATTGGAAGTAAAGTACTCCTCAGCAAATGTAAAAGAACAGAAATTATAACAAACTGTCTCTCAGACCACAGTGCAATCAAACTAGAACTCAGGACTAAGAACTCAATCAAAACCGCTCGACTACATGGAAACTGAACAACCTGCTCCTGAATGACTACTGTGTACATAACGAAATGAAAGCGGAAATAAAGATGTTCTTTGAAACCAATGAGAACAAAGATACAACATACCAGAATCTCTGGGACACATTTAAAGCAGTGTGTAGAGGGAAATTTATAGCACTAAATGCCCACAAGAGAAAGCAGGAAAGATCTAAAATTGACACTCTAACATCACAATTAAAAGAACTAGAGAGGCAAGAGCAATCACATTCAAAAGCTAGCAGAAGGCAAGAAATAACAAAGATCAGAGCCGAACTGAAGGAGATAGAGACACAAAAAACCCTCCAAAAAATCAATGAATCCAGGAGTTGGTTTTTTGAAAAGATCAACAAAATTGACAGGACCGCTAGCAAGGCTAATAAAGAAAAAAAGAGAGAGGAATCAAATAGATGCAATAAAAAATGATAAAGGGGATATCACCACTGACCCCACAGAAATACAAACTACCATCAGAGAATACTATAAACGCCTCTACGCAAATCAACTAGAAAATCTAGAAGAAATGGATAATTTCCTGGACACTTACACTCTCCCAAGGCTAAACCAGGAAGAAGTTGAATCCCTGAATAGACCAATAGCAGGCTCTGAAATTGAGGCAACAATTAATAGCCTACCCACCAAAAAAAAGTCCAGGACCAGATGGATTCACAGCTGAATTCTACCAGAGGTACAAGGAGGAGCTGGTACCATTCCTTCTGAAACTATTCCAATCAATAGAAAAAGAGGGAATCCTCCCTAACTCATTTTATGAGGCCAACATCATCCTGATACCAAAGCCTGGCAGAGACACAACAAAAAAAGAGAATTTTAGACCAATATCCCTGATGAACATTGATGCAAAAATCCTCAATAAAATACTGGCAAACCGGATTCAGCAGCACATCAAAAAGCTTATCCACCATGATCAAGTGGGCTTCATCCCTGGGATGCAAGGCTGGTTCAACATTCGCAAATCAATAAACGTAATCCAACATATAAACAGAACCAAAGACAAGAACCACATGATTGTCTCAATAGATGCAGAAAAGGCTTTTGACAAAATTCAACAGCCCTACATGCTAAAAACGCTCAATAAATTCGGTATTGATGGAACATACCTCAAAATAATAAGAGCTATTTATGACAAACCCACAGCTAATATCATACTGAATGGGCAAAAACTGGAAAAATTCCCTTTGAAAACTGGCACAAGACAGGGATGCCCTCTCTCACCACTCCTATTCAACATAGTGTTGGAAGTTCTGGCTAGAGCAGTCAGGCAAGAGAAAGAAATCAAGGGTATCCAGTTAGGAAAAGAAGAAGTCAAATTGTCCCTGTTTGCAGATGACTTGATTGTATATTTAGAAAACCCCATCGTCTCAGCCCAAAATCTCCTTAAGCTGATAAGCAACTTCAGCAAAGTCTCAGGATACAAAATCAATGTGCAAAAATCACAAGCATTCTTATACACCAGTAACAGACAAGCAGAGAGCCAAATCAGGAATGAACTTCCATTCACAATTGCTTCAAAGAGAATAAAATACCTAGGAATCCAGCTTACAAGGGATGTAAAGGACCTCTTCAAGGAGAACTACAAACCACTGCTCAGTGAAATCAAAGAGGACACAAACAAATGGAAGAACATACCATGCTCATGGATAGGAAGAATCAATATCGTGAAAATGGCCATACTCCCCAAGGTTATTTATAGATTCAATGCCATCCCCATCAAGCTACCAATGACTTTCTTCACAGAATTGGAAAAAACTGCTTTAAAGTTCATATGGAACCAAAAAAGAGCCCGCATTGCCAAGACAATCCTAAGTCAAAGGACAAAGCTGGAGGCGTCACGCTACCTGACTTCAAACTATACTACAAGGCTACAGTAACCAAAACAGCATGGTACTGGTACCAAAACAGAGATATAGACCAATGGAACAGAACAGAGTCCTCAGAAATAATACCGCACATCTACAGCCATCTGATCTTTGACAAACCTGAGAGAAACAAGAAATGGGGAAAGGATTCCCTATTTAATAAATGGTGCTGGGAAAATTGGCTAGCCATAAGTAGAAAGCTGAAACTGGATCCTTTCCTTACCCCTTATACGAAGATTAATTCAAGATGGATTAGAGACTTAAATGTTAGACCTAATACCATAAAAACCCTAGAGAAAATCTAGGTAGTACCATTCAGGACATAGGCATGGGCAAGGACTTCATGTCTAAAACACCAAAAGCAACGGCAGCAAAGCCAAAATTGACAAATGGGATCTAATTAAACTAAAGAGCTTTTGCACAGCAAAAGAAACTACCATCAGAGTGAACAGGCAACCTACAGAATGGGAGAAAATTTTTGCAACCTACTCATCTGACAAAGGGCTAATATCCAGAATCTACAAGAACTCAAACAAATATACGAGAAAAAAACAAACAACCCCATCAAAAAGTGGGGAAAGGATATGAACAGACATTTCTCAAAAGAAGATATTCATACAGCCAACAGACACATGAAAAAATGCTCATCATCACTGGCCATCAGAGAAATGCAAATCAAAACCACAATGAGATACCATCTCACACCAGTTAGAATGGCAATCATTAAGAAGTCAGGAAACAACAGGTGTTGGAGAGGATGTGGAGAAATAGGAACACTTTTACACTGTTGGTGGGATTGTAACTAGTTCAACCATTATGGAAAACAGTATGGCAATTCCTCAAGGATCTAGAACTAGATGTACCATATGACCCAGCCATCCCACTACTGGGTATATACCCAAAGGATTATAAATTAGTCTACTACAAAGACACATGTACACGTATGTTTATTGCGGCACTATTCACAATAGCAAGACTGGAATCAACCCAAATGTCCATCTGTGACAGACTGGATTAAGAAAATGTGGCACATATACACCATGGAATACTATGCAGCCATAAAAAAGGATGAGTTTGCGTCCTTTGTAGGGACATGGATGCAGCTGGAAACCATCATTCTTAGCAAACTATCACAAGAAGAGAAAACCAAACACCGCATGTTCTCACTCATAGGTGGGAACTGAACAATGAGATCACTTGGACTCGGGAAGGGGAACATCACACACTGGGGTCTATCATGGGGAGGGGGGAGGGGGGAGGGAGGGATTGCATTGGGGAGTTATACATGATATAAATGATGAATTGATGGGTGCTGACGAGTTGATGGGTGCAGCACACCAACATGGCATAAGTATACATATGTAACAAACCTGCACGTTATGCACATGTACCCTAGAACTTAAAGTATAATAAAAAAAAAAAAAAAAAAAAAAAAAAAAAAAAAAAATATAGACATAATAGATATAATAGATATATGTATAAGATATATAAATAACAGACAATAGATATAGTTATAAAATATGACATAATAGATATAATATATAGAGGTATAAAACATAGACATAATATAATAGTTATAATAGACATAGATATAAAAAATAGTCATAATAGATATAGGTATAAAATAAAGACAATTAGATATAATAGTCATCGGTATAAATATGGACATAATAGATATATTAGATATAGGTATAAATATAGACATAATAGATATAATAGATAAAGGTATAAAATATAGACAGAGTGGATATAATAGATATGGGTATAAAATATAGCCATAATAGATATAAGAGATATAGGTATAAAATATATACATAATAGACATTATATATAGGTATAAAATATAGACATAAGATATAGGTTTAAAATATAGACATAATAGATATAAGTATAAAATATCGACATAATAGGTATAGGTATAAAATATATACATAATAGATATAATAGAAATAGGTATAAAATATCGACGACATATGATATAATAGATATAGTTATGAAATATAGACATAATAGATATAGATATAAAATACAGACAAAATAGATTTAACAGATATAGGTATAAAATATAGACATAATAGATATAATAGATATAGGTATAAAATATACACATAATAGATATCGGTATAAATATAGACATAATAGATTTAATAGATAGAGTTATAAAATATAGACTTAATAGATATAATAGATATAGGTATAAAATATAGACATAAGAGATATCGGTATAAAATATAGACAATAGATTTAATAGATATAGTTATGAAATATAGACATAATAGATATAATAGATATATGTATAAAATATACACATAATAGATATAGGTATAAAATATAGACAAATAGATATAGGTATAAAATATAGATATAGATATAATAGATATAGGTATAATACATAATAGATATTATATGAGATGGGTATAAATATAGAAATAATAGATATAATAGACATAGCTTTAAAATATAGACATAGTAGATATATAAATAGGGATAAAACATAGACATAATTATATAACAGATATAGGTATAAAGTATAGACATAAAAGCTATCGGTATAAAATATAGACATAACAGATATAATAGATATAGTTATAGACATAATAGTATAGTATAGACATAATAGATATAATATAGGTATAAAATATAGACATAATAGATATAAGTATTAAATATAGACATAATAGAAACAATGGATATAAGTATAAAATATAGACATAATAGATATAATAGATATAGGTATAAAATATTGACATAATAGATATGGGTACAAAGTATAGACATAATGGTTATATTAGATATAGGTATGAAATATAGACATAATAGATATAATAGGTATGGGTTTAAATAAAGACATAATAGACATAATAGATATGGGTATAAGATATACATAATAGATATAATATAATAGACATATGTATAAAATATAGACATAATAATTTTAATAGATATAGGTATAAAACATTGATATAATAGATATAATAGATATAGGTATAACATACAGACATAGTAGATATAAACATATTGGTATAAAATATAGACATTATGGATATAATAGATAAAGATATAAAATATAGTCATAATAGATATAATAGTTATAGGTATAAAATATGGATATAATAGATATGATAGATATAGGTATAAAATATAGACAGAGTAGATATAATAGATATAGGTATAAAATATAGACATAAAAGCTATCGGTATAAAATATAGACATAAAAGGTATAATAGATATAGTTATAAAATATAGACATAATAGATATATGTATAAGACATAGACATTAGATACAGGTATAAAATGTAGACATAATAGATAATAGATATAGGTATAAAATATAGACATAATAGATATAATAAATATAGGAATAAAATATAGACATAATTGAAATAGGTATAATATATAGACAAAATGGATATAAAAGATGTAGGTATAAAATATAGACATAAGATATATAATAGATATAGGTAAAAAATTAGACATAATAGATATAATAGATATATGTATAAGATGTAGACATAATCGATATAATAGATCCAGGTATAAAATATAGACATAATAGATATAATAGATATAGGTATGAAATATAGACATAATAGATAAAATAGATATACGTATAAAATATAGACATAATAGATATAATAGATATAGGTATAAAATATAGACATAATAGACATGATAGTTATAGGTATAAACATAGACATAAGAGATATAATAGATATAGGTAAAAAATATAGACATAATAGATATAATAGATATATGTATAAGATGTAGACATAATCGATATAATAGATCCAGGTATAAAATATAGACATAATAGATATAATAGATATAGGTATGAAATATAGACATAATAGATACAATAGATATAAATATCAAATATAGACATAATACAAATAATAGGTATAGGTATGAAATATAGACATAATAGATATAATAGATATAGGTATAAAATTCAAAAATAATAGATATGATAGATATAGTTATAAAATATAGACATAATAGATACAATAGATAAAGGTATAAAATATAGACATAATAGATATAATAGATATAGGTATAAAATATAGACATAATAGATATCACATATATAGGTATAAAATATAGACATAATAGATATGATAGATATAGGTATAAAATATAGACATAATAGATATATAGGTACAGGTATAAAATATAGACCTAATAATATAATAGATTTAGGTATAAAATATAGACATAATAGATATAATAGATACAGGTACAAAATATAGATATAATAGATATAAAAGATATATATGTATAAAAAAAGATATAATAGATACAGGTATAAAATAAGACATAACTGATATAATAGATAACGTTATAAAATATAGATATAATAGATATTGGTATAAACTATAGATATAATAGATATAATAGATATACGTATAAAAATAGATATAATTGATATAGTCATAAAATATAGATATAATAGATATAATAGATATTGGTATAAAATATAGATATAATAGATATAATTACAAATATAAATCTAATAGATATAATATATGGTATTAAATATAGATGTAAGAAATCTAGGTATACCCATCAACTCGTCAGCACCCATCAATTCATCATTTATATCTTGTATAACTCCCCAATGCAAGCCCTCCCTCCTCCCCCCTCCCCCCTCCCATGATAGGCCCCAGTGCGTGATGTTCCCCTTCCCGAGTCCAAGTGATCTCATTGTTCAGTTCCCACCTATGAGTGAGAACATGCGGTGTTTGGTTTTCTGTTCTTGTGATAGTTTGCTAAAGTATAATAAAAAAATATATATATATATAGGTATAAATTGTAGTTTATAGTTATAGTATATAGACATATTAGATATAATAGATATAGATAGAAATATAGACATAAGATATGGTTATTAAATATAAACATAATAGATATAAGACATTAGGTGTAAACTCTAACTATAAGAAATATAATAGATATAGGTATAAATATAGACATAATAGATATAATAGATGTAGGTATACAATATAGACATAATAGACATAATAGATATAGGTACAAAATATAGACATAATAGATATAATAGATATACGTATAAAATATACACTTACTAGAAAAATAGATATAGGGATTATAGACATAATAGATAATAGATACAGGTATATAGTAATGAAAGATATAATAAATACAGGTATGAAATATAGACACCAAGACATAACAGATATAAGTATAAAAAGTAGACGTAATATATAGGTATAAATATAGACATAATAGATATAATAGATATAGGTTAAAAAAATAGACATAATAGATATATACATATAGGTATAAAATACAGACGTAACAGATATAATACACATAAGTATAAAAAGACAAAGATATAATAGATAGGTATAAAAATAAACATAATAATATAATAGATACAGGTACAAAATATAGATATAATTATATAGGTATAAAATATAGCTAAAATA
>NW_022142139.1:0-89695 GCF_007565055.1 Rhinopithecus roxellana | reverse complement strand
GTGTGTATATTTTAAACCCTATATCTATGATATCTTATGTCTGTATTATACCTATATCACTATTCCATTATTTGTATATTTATACCTGTATCTTTATGTCTATTATAGCTGATTATATCTATATTTTATTCCTATATCTATTATATCTATATGGCTATTTTTCATACCTATATGCTATTATATTTATTATGTCAATATTTTATAACTCTATCTCTTCTATCTATTATGTCATATTTTATACCAATATCTATTATTTAATATTATAATTATATCTATTATATCTATTATGTCTATATTTTTATACATATATCTCTTCTGTCTTTATTTATACCTATATCTATTATATCTATTATGTCTATATTTTATACGTATATCTTTTATATATATTATGTCTTATTTTATACCTATATCTATTATATCAATTATGTCTTTATTTATACCTAATCTATTATGTCTATTTTTACCTATATCTATTTTATCTCCTATGGCTATATTTATACCTATATTTATTTGTATCTATTATGTCTATTTTTATACCTTATAATCTGTTTAAGCTGTTATGTCTATATTTTATAGGTATATCTATTAGTTCTAATTTTATACCTATATCTATGATATCTGTATTTTATACCTATATCTATTAAGTCTTTATTTTATACCTAACCTAATATATATTATATCTATATTTTATAGCCTATATATATCTACTATATTTTAATACCTATTCATAATGTCTACATTTTTACACCTTTAGGTTTATATCTATTTTTTCTTATTTTATACCTATATCTCTTATGACTAATTTTATAGCCTATATCTATTATCTCTATATGTCTAGATTTCATAACTGTCGATTATATCTATTATGTCCATATTTTATACCTATAACTGTTATATCTATTATGAGTATATCCTTATATCTTTTAGGTCTAGATTTTATACCTTATCTATTATATCTATTTTGGTCTCTATTTTATACGTATATCTCTTATATCTATATTTTATACCCGTATCTATATTACTATTATGTCCATATTTTATAACTATATCTATTATATCTATTTGGTCGTATTTTATACCTACATCTATTAATATCCACTATATCTATATTTTATAACTATACTATTATATCTGTTTTTTCTATTGTGTATTCTATTCCTATTATATCTATATTTTATAACTTTATCTACTATACCACATTATACATATTTAACCTATATCTATTATATCTGTATTTTATCCTATATCCATGTTATGTTATATGCTATATTTTATACCAATTCTGTATCATAGATATCAATTTTATACCTATATCTATATATATATATCCATATTTTAACCTATATCTATTATATCTATTATATCTATATTTGATCCCTATATCCATTATGTCCTATTTTTTCTTATATCTAGGTATCTATTAAGTCTATCATTTTATACCTATATCTATTATGATTATATTGATACTATAGGTATTATAATAGTTTCTATATTTTTTATCTCTACATGTATTTCTAATTTTAACCTATATTTATTATATCATTTTTCTATATTTATTAGCCTATCTATTATATCTTTCATTCTCTCATTGTATACTTATATCTACTGTATATCTATGAGGTCTATATTTTATACTTATATCTATTATATCTATGGTCTATGATTTTATACCTATATCTATCCTATCTCTTATTCTATATTTTTATAACTATATTTGTTATATCTATTTATGTCTATATTTTATATCTTTTTATCTATTATATCTATTTATCTATATTTACCTTTCATTATGTCTATTATGTCTATTTTATATGTGTATCTATTACATCTATTATGTTATATTTTATACCTATGATATTATATTTATTATTATCTATTTTTTGAACTATATCCATTATATTCTTTATTGTATCCTTATCATATCTATTGTGCCTATATTGCATACGATATCTGTTATATCTATATTTTATACCTATCTCTATTATATCGGCATAATATCTATATTTTATAATCTATATCTATAATCTATATATCTATTTTATATCTATAATCTCTTATATATAATATAATTTTTATACCTATATCTATTATATCTATATTCTATCTTTTAACTATATCTATTATCTTAAATCTATATTTTATACCTTATCTCTTAGACTATTTTTTATCTATCTATAATCTCTATTTTCTCATTTTATACCTATATCTATTATATCTAGTTTTATATAATTTTACCTATTGTATTATATCTATTTATCTATATTTTTATATCTATATCTATTATATCTATTATGTGTATATTTTATAACTATATCTGTTATATGCTATTATGTTTTATATTTTATACCTATATCTAGTTTATCTATATTTATCCTATCTATTATAACCATATGTGTATACCTATATACATTTATCTATGTTTTTACCTATATCAATTATATCTATTATATATATATTTTTTATCATTATATCTATTATATCATATTTTCTACCTATATCTATATATCTATTGTCTGTATTTTATACCTGTGTTCGATTAAATCTATTTTTTATACGTATATTTATTATATGCATATCTGTATTTTATGCTTATATCTATTATATCTATTTTATACCTGTGTCTATTATATCTATTATGTGTATATTTTATACCTGTATCTAATATATCATTATGTCTATATTTTATACCTATATCTCTTATATCTATTATGTCTAAATATATACCATATGTTTATTATGTCTATATTTACACCTATATCATTTTGTCTATATTTTATACCCCTATCTGTACTTCTTTTATGTCTATATTTTATACTCGATATCTATTGTATCGATTACGTCTATATTTTATACCTATGTCTATTACATCTATTGTGTCTATATTTTATACCTATGTCTGTAATATCTATTATTCTGTATTTCATACCTATAATCTATTATATCTATATGTCCTATATTTATGGACCTATATGTATGTGTCTATATTTTATACATATATCTTTTATATCTCTTATGGCTATATTTTATACACATATCTTTTTATCTATTATGTCTATATTTATACCTATATGTATTGTACTTTCACGTTAATTTTATACCTATATCTATTATGTCTCTATTTTATACCATATCTATTATATCAATTATGTCTCTATTTAATAATTTATCTATGAATCTATCATGTCTATATTTTGTACCTATTTCTATGATATCTATTATGTCTGTATGTATACCTATATTTATTATATCTCTTATGTCTATATTAGATAACTATATCTACTATATCTATTATGTTATATTTTATACTATATCTATTATTCTATTAGCTCTATATGTATACTCATATCTATTATAACTATATTTTACCGATCCTTATTCTATAATTTATACCTTTAGCTATTATATCTATTTATTTATATTTTATAATTATAGTCTATTATCTCTTATTTTATACCTATATCTATATATCTATTATATCTATATTTTATTCCTTTATCTATTATTCTACTATAGTTTTATACCTATATCTATTATATCGCTATTTTATACCTATTCTAATTATATCTATATTTTATACTCCCTATCTAATTAATCGTTTTATGTCCATATTTATACACGATATCTATTATATCTATTATTCTATACTTTTACCAATGTCATATCATCTATTTTGTCTATATTTTATACCTAGATCTATAATATCTATTATGTGCTGTATTTCATACCTATTCTATTATATATCTATTATGTCTATATTTTTACCTGATTCTACTCTCTTATGTCTTATTATCCTATACTATATATCTATTAGCTATTTTATACCTATTCTATTAATATTCTATTAGTCTATCTTTATACCTATATATATTATAACTGTTATGTCTATATTTTAGGTATATCGTTATGTCTATATTTTATACCTATATCTATTTGTCTGTATTTTATACGATATATATTTAGTCTTTATTTTATATTAAGTCTATACTATCCATTATTTTTATATTCTTATACCGATATCTATTATATCTATATGTCTACATTTTAATACCTATATCCTATTCTAGTCTATTATGTTTCATATTTTCATACGCTTATCTATTGTACCTAGTATGTCCTATATTTATTACCTATTCTAGATCTATGGTCTCTATTTTATCGTATCTATTATATCCATTATTGTCTATATTTTATACTAATCTATATTTCTATATTTTTTATAGCGCTATATCTATTATATCCTATTCTATATTTTATATTTTATCTCTATTATATCTATTACGTCGATATTTTATGCTCTATATCTATATTCTATTATGTCCTATATTTTATACCTATATATCTATTGTATCCACTAGAGCTATATTTTATACGTATATCTAGTTATATCTTATATCTATATTGGTTGTAACCTATGTTTATTTCTGTATTTATACCTATATCTCTATGTCTTATTATTATATCTTTTTCTATTGTTGATCTATTTGTCTCTTTTATCCTATATCATCATTATATTTTATCCTATATCTATTTATCTGATTCTAGATTTTCATACTTCTTTAGATACTATTATGTAACTATATGGTATGTATATACCTATATTCTAATTTTATACTATATCATGTCTATATTATCCCTAATATCTATTATATTACGTAACATATGTTATATCGTATATATTTCTATTACTCTATATTTTATACCCTCATCTAATCTCTTTATGTCTATATTTTATACCTATATTTCTATGCTATATCTATTATGATTAATTTTTCCGTATATCTATATGTCTATATATTATACCTACTGATCTATTATATCTATGTCTATATTTTATACGCTATATCTCGTATGTGCTATACTTATACTCCTATATCCCTTGTATCTATTACCTTGCTATATATTATACCTATATCTATTATTACTATCTATTATGTCTGTATTTTTTTTTTTTTTTTTTATACCTATTCTCATTACACCTCTTATTCTATTGGCTATAGCTATTATCTAATTTTAAACCTATATTTATATTATATTATTTATCTTTATACTATATCTATTATGTCTATATTTTATACTATATCTATTATGTCTATATTTGTATACCATATAGCTATTATGTCTTTTTAATATCTCTATCTATTTATCTTATATGATCTGCTTTTATACCTATATATATTATGTATATTTTATACCTATTATTCTATTATGTCTATATTTTATACTTTCTATTATTCATTATGTTTATATTTTATACCGATTCTATTATATCTATTATACCTATATTTATATACCTATATCTATTATATCTGTTATGTCTTATATACTATCTATTATCATCTATTTAACCTATCTATTACGTCTATATTTTTACCTTTAATCCTATTTATCTTGATTATGCGATATTTTATAACTCTCTATCTAGTCGATCTATTATATCTATATTTTATCCTCTACTTTGTGCTTAACCTTATAGCTATCCATATTTCCTCAGTTCTTATAAATCTATATTTAACTACCTATATCTATCATACCTATTAGATTTATATTATTTTCATATATACTATATCATATTCTATATATCCTATATCTTATATCCATACTATATCTAGACTTCTATTAGTATCATCTAGTCTATTTATACCTACTTTATACTAATCCCATTATATTTGATATTTATTCTTATCATTTCTATTACTGTCACTATTTGTGCCTATATCTCATTATGTCCTATAGTGTATATTGTTATACCTGAGTCTATTATAATCGTTTGTTGCTGTATTTTCGCCTTATCCATCAAATCTATGTGTTCTCTATTTTAATCCTTATGGTATTTGTTACTCTATATGTCATTATTTTATTATTCCGTATTATATTCATATAGTAGTCTATCATTCTCATACTATTTGTGGGTTTTATAGTATTTATTCTAACCTTATTTATATGCTATTATGTCTATATTTTTATACCTATATCTATATATATTATGTCTATATTTTTATACCTCAATCTATTCTATTTTAACGTCTATATCTCTTTTGTCATATGAACCTATATCCTTATGGTCTCTATGTATTACCGATATCGTATTATATCTATTATGTCTACATTTTATACGGCGCACTAATTACATTATACCTGCTATTACATGTCTATATTTTTATACACCTATAATCTATTATACTCTCCTGTCATAATTGTTCTACCTATATTATTATACTTATGTCTATATTTCAAACTAATCGCTTATTCTTGGTATGTATCTATTTTATCTGTAACTATTATGGTGCAATTTTATACCTCTATCTAATTCTATCTATTATATCATTAATATATTTTTTTATTATACTTAAGGTTCTAGGTAGGCATGTGCATAACGTGGCTGTTTGTTACATATTATACCTTATGCCATGTTGGTGTGGCACCCATTACTCGTCAGCACCCATCATTCATCATTATTGATACTATTCTTTATAACTCCTAATGCATAAGGCCCTCGCCTCCTTCCAACCCCTCCCCCCGCCCCTTCCCCAGGATAGGCCCCAGTGGTCGTGGATTTCCACTTCCTAGTCTCAAGTGCTCTCATGTCAGTCCCACCTGATAGTTGAACATTGCGTTGTTTGTTTTCTCTTCTTGTGATAGTTTGGCTAAGAATGATGTGTTTCCAGTGCATCCATTCCCTACAAAGGACCAACTCATCTTTTTTATGGCTGCATAGTATTCCCTGGTGTATATTGGCTCACATTTTCTGAAGCCAGTTCTGTCACAGATGGACATTGGGTTGTTCCAAGTCTTTGCTATGTTGAATAGTGCCGGGCAATAAACATACTTGTGGCTATGTGTCTTTGTAGTAGAATAATGATAATTCCTTTGGGTTATCCCTCAGTATGGGATGGCTGGGTCATATGGTCATCTATTCTGATCCTTGAGGAATGCGCATACTTTCATAACATGGTTGACTATTACAATCCCACCACAGTGGTAAAAGTGTTCCTATTTCTCCAGCATCTCTCCAATCACTGTTTGTTCCTGCTTCTAATGATTGCCATTCTACGGTTGAGATGGTATCTCACTTGTGTTTGGATTTGTTCATTTCTCTGAGGCGAGTGACGATGACATGTTTTTCATGGTCTGTTGGCTGTATGAATTCTTCTTTTGAGAAATGTCTGTTCATACCTTCCCCCACTTTTTGATGGGTTGTTTGTTTTTTCTATCAATTTGTTGAGTGCTTTGTATATTCTTGATATTAGGCCTTTGTCATATGATAGGTTGCAAAAATTTTCTCCCATTCTGTATGGGGGGGGGGTTGGCCTGTTCACTCTGATGTAGTTTCTTTTGCTGTGCAAAAGTCTCTTAGTAATTATCCCATTTGTCAATTTTTGCTTTGCTGCCGTTGCTTTTGGTGTTTTAGACATAGTCCTTGGCCCATGCTATGTCCTGAATGGTACTACCGGATTTCTTCTAGGGTTTTTATGTATTAGGATCTAACATTTACTTCTCTAATCCTATTGAATTAATCTCGTATAAGGGGTAAGGAAAGGATCCAGTTTCAGCTTTCTACTTTATGGCTAGCCAATTTTCCCCTGCATCCATTTATTAAGGAATCCTTCAGCCCTTTCTTGTTTCCTCAGTTTGTCAAGATCAGTGGCTTAGATGTGTCGGTATTATTTCTGAGACTCTGTTCTGTTTCGCCTTGGTCTATATCTTTTTCTGGTACAGTACCATGTCTTTTTGGTTTACTGTAGCCTGTAGTATATGTGAAGTCAGTAGCGTGGCCTCCAGCTTTGTCCTTTTGACTAGATTGTCTTGGCAGGAGGGCTCTTTGTTCCATATGACCTTTAAAGCATTTTTTCCAATTCTGTGAAGAAACCATTTGGTACTTGATGGGATGGCATTGAATCTATAAAGAACCTGGGGGATAAGGGGGGGGGGAGGGGGGGGGTGGCCATTTTTACGATATGGATTCTTCCTATCCATGATCATGGTAATGTTCCTCTCCATTTGTTTGTGTCCTCTTTGATTTCACTGGCAGTGGTTTGATTCTCCCATTGAAGATGTCCTTGACATCCCCTTGTAAGCTGGATTCTAGGTATTTTATTCTCTTTGAAGCATTGAATGGAAGTTCATTCCTATTTGGCTCTCTGCTTTCTGTTGCTGATTTATAATACGAATGGCTTGTGCTTTTGCAGCATTATTTTGTATCCTCGAGACTTTGCTGAAGTTGCTTCTCAGCTTAAGGAAGATTTGGGCTGAGACGATGGGGTTTCTAAATATACAATCATGTCATCTGAGGCAAACTGGGCAATTTGGACTTCTTCTTTCCCTTATGGATACCCGTGATTCTTTCTCTTGCCTGATTGCCTCTAGCCGAACTTCCAACACTATGTTGAATAGGAAGTGGTGAGAGAGCGTCCCTCTCTGTGGGCCTAGTTTTCAATGGGAATTTTTTCCAGTTTTTGCCCATTCCGTATGATATTAGCTGTGGGTTTTCGTAAATAAGCTCTTATTTTAGAGGTACTTTCCATCAATACCGAAATTTATTGAGCGTTTTTAGGCATGAAGTCTTTTGAATTTTCTCAAAAAGCCTTTTCGGCATCTATTGGAGACATCATTTGGTTCTTGTCTTTGGTTCTGTTATATGCTGGATTACGTTTATGGAATTTGCGAATTTGACATGCCTTGCATCCAGGGTGAAGCCCACTTGATCATGGATAAGCTTTTGTGTGCTGCTGAATCGAGTTTGGCCAGTATTTTTAATTGAGAATTTTGCATCACTTTTCCTCAGGATATTGGCCTAAAATTCTCTTTTTTTTTGTTGTGTCTCTGCATGCTTTGGGTATCAGGATGAGTTGGCCCATAAAATGAGTTAGGGAGGATTCGCCTCTTTTTCAATTGATTGGAATAGTTTCAGAAGGAATGGTACTTCAGCTCCTCCTGTATTTCCTCTGGTAGAATTCATCTGTGAATCTCAGCTGGTCTGGACTTTTTTGGTGGGTAGCTATTAATTGTTGCCTCAATTTCATAGGCCTGTCATTGGCTATTCAGGATTCAGTTCTCCTGGTTTAGCCTTGGATAGTGTAATGTCCAGGAAATTTTCCAGTTCTTCTAGATTTTCTAGTGATTTGCGTAGAGTCGTTCTAATTCTCTGATGGTAGTTTGTATTTCTGTGGGGTCATGGTTATATCCCCTTTATCATTTTTTTATTGCATCTATTTGATGCCTCTCTCTTTCTTCTTTATTAGGCCTTGCACGGGCTGTGAATTTTGTTGATCTTTTCAAAAAACGCCACTCCTGATTCATTGAATTTTTTGGAGGTTTTTTTGTGTCCTCATCTCCTTCAGTTTCGCTCTATCTTAGTTATTTCTGCCTTCTGCTAGCTTTTGAATGTGCTTGGCTCTTGGCCTCTCTAGTTCTTTTGATTGTGATGTAGAGTGTCAATTTCGATCTTGCCTGCTTTCTTCTTGTGCATTTAGTGCTATAAATTTCCCTACAGCCTGCCTTTAAATGTGGTCCCAGAGATTCTGGTATGTGTATCTTTGGTCTCATTGGTTTCACGAACATCTTTCTTTCCGCTTTCCATTTCGTTATGTACGGCATTAGTCATTCAGGCGGCAGGTTGTTCATTTCCATAGTTGAAGCGTTTGATTGATTTCTTAGCCTGATTCTTAGTTTGATTGCACTGTGGTCTGAGAGACAGTTGTTATAATTTCTGTCTTTTACATTTGCTGAGATGCTTAACTTCTCAATTATGTGGTCGAATTTTGGAATAAGTGTGAATGTGGTGCTGAGAAGAATGTATATTCTGTTGATTTGGGTGGAGAAGTTCTATAATGTCTTTAGGTCGCGCTGGTGGGGGGCAGAATGGAGTTCATTCCCTGTATCCGTGTTAACCTTCTGTCTCTTGATCTGTCTAATAGTTGACAGCGGAGTGTTGAGTCTCCATTATTATTGTATGGGATCTAGTCTCTTTGTTAGCTCTACGGACTTGCTTATGAAGCTGGGTGCTCCTGTATTGGTGCATATATATTTTGAGAGTTAGCTCTTCTCTGTTGAATTGATCCCTTTACCATTAGTACTGGCGCTTCTTTGTCTCTTTTGATCTTTGATGTTAAAGTCGGTTTTATCAAGACAAGGATATGCAACCACCGGCTTTTTTTTGTTCTCCATGGCTTGGTAGATCTTCCTTCACATCCCTTTATTTTGAGCCTATGATGTCTACTGCATGTGAGATGGGTCTCCTGAATCCATCAACTTATGGTCTTGACTCTTCTCCAGTTTGCCAGTCTGGGTCTTTAATTGTAGCATTTAGTCGCATTAACATTTTTAAGTTAATATTGGTTATGTGTGAACTTGATCCTGCCTTATGAATATTAACTGTTATTTGCTCTTCTTGATGCATTTCTTCCTAGCCTCGGTGGTCTTTACATTTTGGCATGTTTTTTGCGATGGCTGGTACCAGTTGTTCCTTCTATTTTTATGCTTCCTTCATGTCTCTTGTAAGGCAGCCTTGGTGACAAATCTCTAAGCATTTGCTTATCTGTACAGGATTTTATTTCTCCTTCATCTTATGAATCTTAGTTTGGGCTGGATATGAAATTCGGCTTTAAAATTCGTTTCTTTTAAGAACGTTGATATTGGACTTCCCACTCTCTTCTGGCGTGTAGAGTTTCTTCTGCCGAGACATCTGCTTTCTCTGATGGGCTTCCTTGTGGGTAACCCGACCTTTCTCTCTGCTCCTTAAGATTTTTCCTTCATTTCAACTTTTGGTGAATCTGGCATTAGGTTCTTGAGTTGCTCTTCTGAGTATCTTTGTGGCTTTCTCTGTAGTTCCTTAATTTGAATGTTGGCCTGCCCTACAGTTGGGAATTCTCGGATGATATCCTGAAGAGTGTTTTCCAACTTGGTTCCATTTCCTCACTTCAGGCACCCCATCCGACTAGATTTGGTCGTTTTACGTATCCCATACTGCTTGCAGGCTTTGGCTCATTTCTTTGTCTTCTTTTTTCTTTGGTTTCTCTCTCGCTTCATTTCATTCAATTGATCTTCATCGCTGATCTCTTTCTTTCTCATTTGATCGAGTCGGTAAATGAAGCTTTTGCATTTGTCACGTCTTTCTCGGTGTCTGGTTTTCATCTCTGTCATTTCGTTACGATCTCTCTGCATTAATTAGTCTAGCTGACAATCTTCCACTCTTTGTGTCAAGATTTTTAGTTTCTTTGCGCTGGTACGTAATTCCTCCACTGTAGCTCTGATAAGTTGGCTAGAAGCTTCTTCTCTCCACCAAAAAATACCCAACCCCCAAACGAAAACAAAACTCAGTCCAAGTCATTCTCCTGCTCAGCTTTGATCCGTTGCTGGCGATGGGGCTGCGGCTCCCTTTGCCGGGGGAGATGCCTCTTATTTTTTTAATTTCCAGGCTTTTCTGCCCTGCTTCTTCCGGCGTCATCTTGTGGTTTTATCTGTCTCTGGGCTTTGATGGTGGTGACGTACTGATGGGGTTTTTGGTATAGGTGTCCTTCCTGTTTGATAGTTTTCTCTGACCGTCAGAAGGACTGTCTGTTGGTCTGTTTGGAGATTGCTTGAGGTCCTACTCGCAGACGGCTGTTTTCGCCTGGGTATCATCAGCAGAGGTTGCCGAAGATAGAAATGTGCTGAAGCACGAGTGGACGCTGTCTGATTTCTTCTTTGTGAATATCCTCTCAGGGGTGTAGCTCCACCCTGTGAGGTGTGTGGGGTGTCAGACTGGTCCGCCTAGTGGGGATTTCTCCCAGCTAGCTACTCAGGGTTCGATGAATCACACGCTGAGGCAGCATCCTGTCCGTTCTCAGATCTCAACCTCCGCGTGGGAGATCCGCTGCTCTCCCCAAAGCTGTCAACAGAGTCGTCGCGCTGCTAACGCGCTCCCTCCCCCCCGCCCCAGAAAAAAAAAACCACCCCCCCCCCACCCCCCCCCCCTACCCCCCCCACAACCCAAAAACAAACTTTTTTACCCTTCCCCTGTTTGGCTCACTTTGGCGCTGTCGCCCAGAGGTGGAGACTACAGAGACGGCAGCTTCCTTGAGCTGCTGGGAGCTCCACCCAGTCGAGCTTCCGCCTGCGGCTTTTGTTTACCTACTTAAGCCTCAGCATGGCGTGCGCCCCTCCCCCATCCTCGTCTGCTGCCTTGCGGATAATCGCGCAAGACTGCTTGTTAGCGTGGGGAGCTTCGTGGGCGTGGGACTCCGGCCAGGTGTGGGATCTATTCTCCGTGGTGTCTGTATGCTTACAGCGGCAGTATTGGTGGGAGTTACCCATTTTCCAGGTGTTGTGTTGTCTCAGTTCCCCTGGCTAGGAAACATCCCCTTCCCCCTGGCGCTTCCAGGTGAGGCGATGCCTCGCCCTGCTTCATCTCTCGTCTGGTCGCTGCAGTCAGTTGACAGCACCGTATTGTCGGGGCTCCACTCCTACTTGATGACCGCCAGTACTCAGTTGCAACTGGCAGAATCACCGGTCTTCTGTGTCGCTCCGCTGGGAGTTGGAGACTGGACTGTCCTATTCGGTCATCTTGCTCCGCCTATTATGTATATATATCTATAGTTACCTATATCTATTATAGCTATTATGGTCTATATTTTATACCTATATCTATTAATCTATTCTTCATAATTTATAACTCTATTATACTCTTGATTATATCTATATTGTAACTATATCTATTAAACTATATTTTATCCCTATATTTCGTATAACTATATTAAACCGATATTTACTATACTATTCTAATTTATATTTTAAATTATGTCCTATTAATCTATATTTTATAACTTAGATCTATTATTCTATTCTATCTATATTATGCCTATATCCATTATATCTATATTATCTGATACTTTATCTCTATCGTAGCCATATTCATATCTAATCTATATATCTATTATGTCTATCTTTTAACCTATTCTATTATATCTATTATGTCTATATTCTATACCTATATGCGAGTAATCGTTATGTCTATATTTTATATCTATATCTATTATATCTATTGTCTATATTCTAGACGTATATTCGCATTCTATCTGTTCCGTTTATATTTTATACTTATTTTTTCCCTATATCTATTATATTGTTAGTCTTTTTGAATTGGCTCTATTATATCTATTATGTCTATAGTTTATAATTCTATTTTTATCTCGACTATATTTTATACCTGATCTATATTCTATCTCTATTATATTTATTAGGGCTATATTTTATACCTACATCTATTCATATCTATTATGACCATATTTTATACCTATATCATTATATCTTATTATGACTAATTTTATTATCTATGTATTATGGATATATTTTATGTCAACTATATCTATTTCTCATTCTGTCTATATATTATACCCAGTCTATTATTACTATATTTTACACGTGTTTTTAATTATATCTATTATCTCTATTATATCTACGTTTTATATCTTCTCTATTTATAGCTATATTTATATACGGATATCCAACTCATATCTATGATGTCGATATTTTATACTTGTAGCATTATATCGATTATGTCTATATTTTTATACCTATATCTATTATATTATTATGCTATATTCGAGACTTATATCTATTTATCTATAATTCTATATTTTATACCTAATCTAATTAATATCTCTTATGTCTATTTTTAAAACCGATATCTATTATATCTATTATGTCTATAGTTTATCATATATCTATTATACCTTTAGGTCTATAGATTATACCTATACCTATTATTCTATATTTTGTATACTGTATCTATTATATCCATTATGTCTATATTTAACCTACTCTATTATGTCTATATTTCAAACTATATCTATTATATCTATTATGTCTAGATTTTATACTCTGTATCTATTATATCAGTCTATAGTTTTTACACTATTCTAGTTATCTCTATTTGTCTGTATTTGATACCTCTATCTATTATAATCTATTATATCTTATTTTTAGACTATATCTATTTGTCTAGTATGTCTCTATTTTATTACTCATACTATTAGTTTCATTATGTCTATATTACTATCCTATATGTATGATATCTACTATGTCTATATTTTATATCTCCATCTATTATAAGTTACTATTATGAATATTTTATACCTATATCTATTATATCACTTATGACAAAATTTTATACCTTATATTAGTCTGATTTTCAGCTTATCTATTATATTCGATTTGTCTTATTTTATAACCTTCTATCTTTAGATGGTATTTTACCCTATATCATTATGGCTATTATATCTAGTCATTTTTATCTATATATAGATCTAATTTTAGACCATATCCATCATATCCTATTATATCTATATTTTAGACTTGTATCCGTCATATATATTATATTCTTATTTTATACCTATCTCTATTTAATGTATATTTTATGCCAATATCCATTAGATCTATTATGTCTGGTATGTTATACTGGGCATTAATTATCTATTTTGGTCTATATTTTATACCTATTCTATTACATCTATAGATCTGTATTTTACTATCTACATTTATTATCCGTATTCTCTCATATTTTTCACGTATATCTATTACATCTATTATGTCTTAATTTGATTATCTTGCGCTATATGTCTAATATCTATGATGTCTTTTAGAACCGATATCTATTTATCTATGATGTCTTCTTTTATCCTAGATCTATTATATTATTATGCTATATATAGACCGAATCATTATATCCCTTATGTCCCATATTTTACCTAATTGTTATAGCTATTATGTCTATATTTTATACCTATATGTATTATATTTATTTTGTCTATATTTTATACCTATATCTATTAGATATATTGTCTACTATTTTATACGTACCTATATTATCTATTATGTCTATATTTATTACTATATATATTATCACTATACTGTCTATAGTTTAGACGATATCGCTTAGATCTATTATGTATATATTTTCCCAACACGCTATACCTATATGTCTGTATTTTCCTCTATCTTTTTATCTATTTTGTCTATATTTTTTCCTTATCTATTATATGCTATGATGTCTAGATTTTTTAACTATATCTATTATATCTATTATGGTCTATATTTTATCCTCTCTATCTATAATATCTATTTATGTCTATATTTATACCTACCGGTATTATATCGATTATTCTATATTTGATACTATATCGATTAATATCTATTATTCCTATATTTATAACTATTCTATTACTTTATTATGTATATATGTTATACGCATATCTATTATGTTATATTTTATACCCTATACTTTATATCTATTATGTCTATATTTTATCCTATATCTATTATATGCTATATGTCTGTATTGTATGCCTATAGCTATTATATCCACTATATCGATAATTTATACCTATTCTATTATATCTAAATTTGATACTCTATCCATATATTATTATCTCTATTTTATACGGTATATATCGATTCTATTATGTCTAGATTTTATGCCTATATCTATTATATCTGATTATATCTATATTTTATACTTATATTTATTATTAACCATATTTATACCTATATCCATTATATCTGTATTTTGCCTATATCTATTATATCATATTAATTTATAATATACTCTTACTCTATATTTTATAATTATGTCTATTATATCTGATATTTGATACCTATATCTATTATATCTATGTCTCTGTTTTATCCTCTATCTGTTTTCATCTATTTTCCATACATATACTAGTAGATCTATTATATCTATATTTTATACCTATATCTATTAGATCTATATTTTTACCTTATCGATTATATCTATTTGGTCTATATTTTTATAACTTTATCTAATATAGCTATTATGTTTTTTTTCCTATTTTATACCTATACTATTATATCTATTATGTCTATATTTTTATACTATATCTATTATACCTATTATGGCATATTTTATCCTATATCTATTATATCTCTTATGTCTGCATATATAGCTAAATCTTTTGGTCTATATTTATAACATACTTATATAACTCTTATGTCTATATTTTATAACTATATATTAGTCGATATTTACACCTATATCGAGATCTATATGTCTATATTTTACAAGTAATATTATGTCTATATTTGATATTAGGAGCCGTTAGATATATTATGTCTGTATTTTATATCTGTATCTGTTTGTTGGTATGCTTATATTTTACACTATAGCTATTATTGCGTTTGTGTATATTTTACACCGTATACTATTACTCTATTTATGTCTATATTTATACCTATATCTATTATTCTATTAGGTCTAAATAGTCTACCCATAATCTACTAGTTCTATTTTTTTAAAACAATATCTATTATATTTTCTTTTTATTTTCTATTATTCTATTTTCATATCTGTATCTATTATATCTATTATGTCATATTTTATACCTCGATATATTTCATGTCTTATTTTATACCTATATCAGTATAACTAATATGTCCTATTTTATACGCTCTATCTATATATCTATTATGTGTATTTTTATATCTAGATCTATATCTATTATGTCTGTATTTTATACCTATAGCCTTCTGTCTGTATTTTATACCTATATCTATTATATCTATATTCTTTATTTTAATTCCTATATCTCATTAGCTCTATGAGTCTAAATATTATACCTATATCGATTATGTATAGATTTTATACGATATCTATTATGTCTATATTGCATACTTATATCTTGATTCTGTATTTTATACCTATATCTATTATTCTCTAGTTTAATACTATATCTATATATCTATTATGTTTATATTTCTCCTATGTCTATTAGTCGTCAATTTTTTCACCTATAATCTATTATTCTATTATGTCTATATTTTATACCTGTATCTATCATGTCTATTATGTCTAGATTGTAAACCTATTTCTATTATCTCATTATAATCTATAGTATCGCTATATCTATTATATCTATTGTCTATATTTTATACCTGTCTCTATTATATCTATTTTTATACTGACATCTATTTTTCTATTACTCTATATTGTATACCTATTATATCTAGATGTCTATATTTTATGCCTCAATATGTAGTCTGTGTAATTTTTACCTATATCAATTATATCTATTAAGTCTAGTTTTATACCTAATCTATTATATCTATTATGTCTCTATTTTTACCTACCTATATTGTAATCTATTATCGCATATTGTCCTATCTCTCTTATTCTGTATTTTTACTATTCTTATATCTATTATGTCCTATATATGGATACCTTTATCTATTATATCTATATTTTATTCGCATATCTAGATCTCCTATTTGTCTAATATTTTATATGTTATACCCAAAAAATATTATATATATTATGCCTATATTCTTATACCTAATCTATTTATCATATTATGTCTATATTTATATCTATATCGATTATATCCATTTGTCTACGTTTTTTAACCTATATCGATTATTATGTTAAGTCTATATTTTATACGTATATCTATTATTCTATGATGTCTATATTTTATACTGATATCTATTCTATCTCTTTGTCTATATTTTATACGCAGATTTATTATATCTATATTGTCATATTTTTTTCCTTTATCTATTTTATCTATGATGTCTATATTTTTTCCTATATCCTATTATATCTATGATGTCTATATTTTATACCTATATCTATTATACTAATGATGTCTATAGTTATCTCCATAGATCTATTATATCTATTATTATCGATTTTTTATGCCTGTATCATTATATCTTATTTCACACCTATATCTCCATCTATTGTTCTATATTCATAGCTATATCTGTTTATCTATGTTTAATACCATATCTATTATATCCTTATATCTATATTTATACCTAGATAATAATCTATTATACTACAAAAAATAATTTTATCTCCTATATCTATTAATCTATATTTTTACCTGTATCTATTATATCTGTTTATTCTATGTTTATACCTATTCTATTAATCCATTATGTCGATATTTTATACCTAGTTTCTATGATATGTATTTTGTCTTTATTTGACAGGTGGCTATTCTATCGTATCTTTATATCTATATTTTATACCTTATATCTCATATCTATTATTGTCTATATTTCATAACTATACCTAATATGTCTATTATTAATATTTTATACTATCTACTATGGTCTATTATATGTATATTTTATACGTATATCAATTATAGCTATTTTGTCCATATTCTGTACCTTTCTTTATATCTATTATGTCTATCTTTTATATTAGATATAATAGATATAGGTGTAAATATAGACATAATAGACATAGATATAAAATATAGACATAATATATAAAATGGATATAGATATAAAATATAGACATAATATATAGTTATAAAATATAGACATAATAGATATAATAGATATAGGTGTAAAATATAGACATAATATATAGTTATAAAATATAGACATAATAGATGTTATAGATACAGGTATAAAATGTAGACATAATAGATATAGGTATAAAATATAGACATAAAGATATAATACATATAGGTATAAAATATACACAGAATAGATATAATAGATATAGGTGTAAAATATAGACATAATAGATATAGATATAAAATATAGACATAATAGTTATAATAAATATAGGTATAAAATATAGACATAATAGATATAGGTGTAATATTTAGACATAATACTTATAATAGATATAGATATAAAATATAGACATAATAGATATAATAGATATAGATATAAATATAGACGTAATAGATATAATAGGTATAGGTATAAAATATACACATAATAGATATAATAGATATAGGTATAAAATATAGACATAACAGATATAATGAATATAGGGATGAAATATAGACGTAATAGATATTATAGATATAGGTATAAAATATAAACATAATACATATAATAAATATGTGTATAAAATATAGACAATAGTTATAATATATATAGGTATGAAATACAGACATAATAGATATAATAGATATAGGTATAAAATATAGACATAATAGATATGATATATATAGGTATAAAATATAGACATAATAGATTTGATAGATATAGTTACAAAAAATAAGCATAATAGATATAATAGATATAGGTATAAAATATAGACATAATTGATATAATACATATAGGTGTAAAACATAGACATAATAGATATAATAGATACAGGTATTAAATATATATATAATAGATGTAAGTGTAAAATATAGATACAATAGATATAATAGGTAGACATAATAGATATAATATAGGAATCAAATATAGATATAATAGATATAATGGATATGGGTTTCAAATATACATATTAAATATAGGTATAAAATATAGATATAGTAGATATAATAGATATAGGTATAAAATATAGACATAATAGATATGTACCCTAGAACTTAAAGTATAATAAAAAAAAATAAAAAATAAAAAATAAAAAAAAGATATAGTTATAAAATATAGACGTAATAGATATAGGTATTAAATATAGACATAGCAGATATAATGGATATAGGGATAAAATATAGACGTAATAGATATTATAGATATAGGTGTAAAATATAAACATAATAGATATAATAGATATGGGTATAAAATATAGACAATAGATATAATAGATATAGGTATGAAATACAGACATAATAGTTATAAAGATATAGGTTTAAAATATAGACATAATAGATTTAGGTATAAAATATAGACATAATAGATATAACAGTTATAGGTATAAAATATAAACAGACGAGGTATAATAGATACAGGTATAAAATGAAGACATGATAGATATAATACATATAAGTATAAAATATAGATATAATAGATATAATGGACATTGGTATAAAATATAGACATAATATACATAATAGATATTGGTATAAAATATGGACATAGTAGATATAGGTATAAATTATAGACATAATAGATATAATAGGTATCCCTGTAAAATATAAACAGACGAGGTATTATAGATGTAGATATAAAATAGAGATATAATAGATATAATAAATATAGGAATAAAATATAGACATATTAGATATAGGTATAAATATGAACATAAGAGATATAATAGATATAGGTAAAAAATATAGACATAAATTTATAATAGATATAGGTATAAAATATAGACATAATAGATATAATAGATACAGGTATAAAATATACATATAATAGATGTAAGTATAAAATATACATATAATAGATATACGTATAAAAAATAGATATAATAGATGTAGGTATGAAATATAGACATAATAGATATAATAGATATAGGTATAAATTATAGACATAATAGGTATAATTGATATATGTATAAAATATAGACATAATAGATATAATAGATATAGGTAAAAAATATAGACAAAATAGTTTTAGGTATAAAATATAGACATAATAGATATAATAGATATAGGTATGAAATATAGACATGAGAGATATAGGTATAAAATTTAGACATAATAGATAGATATAGGTATTAAATATAGACATAACAGATGTAGGTATAAAATATAGACATAATAGTTATAGGTATAAAATATAGACATAATAGATATAATAGATATAGTTATAAAATATAGACATAATAGATATAATACATATAGTTATAAAATATAGACATAATAGATATAACAGATATAGGTATAAAATATACATATAATAGATATAGGTATAAAATATAGATATAATACTTATAATTGATACAGATATAAAATATACATATAATAGATATAGTTATACAATGTAAATATAACAGATAAAATAGATATAGGTATGAAATATAAATATAATGTATATAGGTATAAAATATAGACATAATAGGTATCGGTATAAAGTACAGACACAATAGATATATTGGATATAGGTATAAAATGTAGACATAAGAGATATAATAGATATAGGTATAAAATATAGACATAATATATATAATAGATATAGGTAAAAAATATAGACATAATAGATATTATAGATGTAGGTATAAAATATAGACATAATAGATAAAATAGATATAGGTATAAAATATAGACATAATAGATATAATAGATACAGGTATAAGATATAGATATAATAGGTATAATAGATATATGTATAAAATAGAGATATAATAAATATAGGTATAAAATATAGATATAGTAGTTATAATAGACATAGGTATAAAATACAGACTAATATATATAATAGATATAGGTAAAAAATATAGACATAATAGATAAAATAAACATAGGTATAATATAGAGACATAATAGATATAGGTATAAAATATAGACATAATAGATATAGGTATAAAATATTGGTATAATAGATAAAATAGACATAGTTATAAAATATACACATAATAGATATAATAGACATAGGTATAAAATATAGACATAATAGATACAATATATATAGACATAATAGATATAATACATATAGGTATAAAATATAAACATAATAGATATAATAGATATAGGTATGAAATATAGACATAATAGATATAGGTATTAAATATAGACATAATAGATATAATAGAAATAGGTATAAAATATAGACATAGTAGATATAGGTATAAAATATAGACATAATAGATTTAACAGATATAGTTATAAAATATAGACATCATACATATAATCGATATAGGTATAAAATATAGACATAATAGACATAATCGATATAGGTATAAAATATAGACATAATAGATATCGGTATCAAGTATAGATATAATGGTTACAATAGATATAGGTATGAAATATAGATGTAATAGATACAATTGAAATAGGTATAACATATAGACATAATAGATACAATAGATATAGGAATAAAATATAGACATAATAGATATAAGAGATATAGGTATAAAATATAGACATAATAGATGCAATAGACATAGGTATAAAATATGGACATAATAGATACAGGTATACAATATAGATATAATAGATATAATAGATATAGGTATAAAATATAGACATAAAAGATACAATACATAGATGTATAAAATGTAGACATAATAGATATAATAGATACAGGTATAAAATATAGACATTATAGATATAATTGATGTAGTTATAAAATATAGACATAATAGATAAAGGTATCCAGTATAGATATAATAGTTACAATAGACATAGGTATGAAATATAGATGTAATAGATAAAATAGATATAGGTATAACATATAGATATAATAGATATAATAGATATAGGAATAAAATATAGAAATAATAGATATAATAGATATAGGTATAACATGTAGACATAATAGATATAATGGATATAAGTATAAAATACAGACATAATAGATATAACAGATATAGGTATAACATATAGACAGAATATATATAGGTATAAAATATAGACATAATTGACATAGATATAGGTATAAAATAAAGATATAATAGATATAGGTATAAAAAATAGATATAATAAATATAATAGATATAGTTATAAAATATAGACATAATAGATAAAATAGATATAGGTATAAAATATAGACATAATAGATATAATAGATATAGGTATAAAATATAGACATAATAGATATAATAGACATAGGTATAAAATATAGACATAATAGATATAGGTAAAAAATATAAACATAATAGATATAATAGATATAGGTACAAAATATAGACAAAATAGATATAATAGATATAGGTATAAAATATAGACATAATAGATATAGGTTTAAAATACAGACATAATAGATATAATAGATATAGGTATAAATATACACATAATAGATATAATAGATACAGTTATAAAATGTAGACATAATAGATATAATAGATATAGGGATAAAATATAGACATAAAATATATAATGCACATAGGTATAAAACATAGACATCATCGATATAACAGATATAGGTTTAAAATATAGACATAATAGATATAGGTATAAAATACAGACATAATAGATATACTATTTATAGGTATAAAATATAGACATAATAGTAATAATAGATATAGGTATAAAATATAGACATTATATATAATATATATAAGTATAAAATATAGACTTAATAGATATAATAGATATAGGTATAAAATATAGACATAATAGATATAAGAGATAAAGTTATAAAATATAGACATAATAGTTATAATAGATATAGGTATAAAATATAGATATAATATATACAAAAAATATACGTATAAAATATAGACATAATAGATATAATAGATATAGGTATAAAATGTAGACATAATAGATTCAATAGATATAGGTATTAAACAAAGACATAATAGATATTCGTATAAAATACAGACATAATAGATATCGGAATAAAATATAGACATAATAGATATACCTATAAAATATAGACATAAGCGTTATAATAAATATAGGTATAAAATGCAGACATAATAGATATAATTGATATAGGTATAAAATATAGCCATAATAGATATAATAGATATAGGTATAAAATATAGACATAATAGATATAGTTATAAAATATAGACATAATAGATATAATAGATATAGTTATGAAATACAGACTTAATAGATATTACAGATATAGGTATAAAATATAGACAAAATAGATGTAATAGACATAGGTATAAAATATAGACATAACAGATATAATAGATATCGGTATCAAATATAGACATAAAAGATATAATAGACAGTGGTATAAAATATAGATATAATAGATATAGGTATAAAATATCGATATAATAGATATAATAGATATACGTATAAAATATAGTTATAATAGATATAGGTATAAAATATAGACATAATAGATATAATAGATATAGGTAGAAAAGATAGACATAATAGAGATAGGTATAAAATGTAGATATCATAAATATAGTTATCAAATATACACATAATAGACATAATAGATATAGGTATAAAATATAGACATAATAGATACAATACATAGATGTATAAAATGTAGACATAATAGATAAAATAAGTATAGGTATAAAATATAGATATAATAGATATAATAGACATAGGTTTAAATGTGAACATAACAGGTATAATAGGCGTTCGTATAAAATAGAGACATAATAGATATAGATATAAAATATCGATATAATAGTTATAATAGATACAGGTATAAAATATAGACATAATAGATATAATAAATATTGGTATGAAATATAGACATAATAGATATAACTGATATAGTTAAAATATAGACATTATATATATTAGATATAGGTATAAAATATAGACATAAAAGATATTATAGATACAGGTATAAAATATAGACATAATATATATAAGAGGTATAAAATATAGAAATAATAGATACAGGTATAAAATATTGTTATAATGGATATAATAGATATAGGTATAAAATACAGACATAATAGATATACTATTTATAGGTATAAAATATAGACATTATAGGTATAATAGATATAGGTATAAAATATAGACATAATACATATAATAGATACAGGAATAAAATATAGATATAATAGATATACCTATAAAATATAAACATAAAAGGTAGAAAAGATATAGATATAAAAAATATACATAATATATATAATACATATACGAATAAAATATATAGTAGATATAAAAGATATAGATATAAAATATTGACATAATAGATATGGGTATAAAATATACACATAATAGACATAATAGATATAGTTATAAAATATAGGCATATTAGATATAATACATAGATGTATTAAATGTAGACATAATAGATATAATAAGAATAGGTATAAAATATAGACATAATAGATATAATAGACATAGATATAAAATATAGACATAATAGATATAATAGATATACGTAGAAAATATAGACATAGTAGATATAATAGATAGAGGTATAAAATATAGACATAATAGATATAATCGATATAGGTATAAAATATAGACCTAATAGACATAGGTTTAAAATATAGACCAAATAGATATAGTAGATATAGGTATAAAATATAGGCATAATAGATATAATAGATATATGTAAAAAATGTAAACATAATAGATATAATAAGAATAGGTATAAAATATAGACACAAAAGATATAATAGACATAGATATAAAATATAGACATAATAGATATAATAGATATACGTAGAAAATATAGACATAGTAGATATAATAGATAGAGGTATAAAATATAGACATAATAGATATAATCGATATAGGTATAAAATATAGACATAATAGACATAGGTTGAAAATATAGACAAAATAGATATAATAGATACAGGTATAAAGTATAGACATAATAGATATAGGTATAAAATATAAACATAAAAATATAATAGATGTAGGTATAAAATATAGACATAATAGATATCATAGATATAGGTATAAAACATAGACATAATAGATATAGTAGATACAGGTATAAAATATAGACATAATAGATATAATAGATATAGGTATAAAATATAGACATAATAGATATGATATATATAGGTATTAAATATAGATATAATAGATATAGGTATAAAATATAGACATAAGAGATATAATAGATATAGGTATAAAATATAGACATAATAGATATAATCGATATAGGTATAAAATATATACACAATCGGTATAGGTATAATATATGGACCTAATTGATATAATAGATATAGGTGTAAAATATAGACATAATAGATATAATCGATGTAGGTATCCAATATAGACATAATAGATATAATAGATCGAGGTATAAAATATAGACATAATAGACACAGGTATAAAATATAGACATAAGAGATCTAATTGATATAGTTATAAAATGTAGGCATAAGGCCGGGCGCGGTGACTCAAGCCTGTATTCCCAGCACTTTGTGAGGCCAAAACGGGCTGATCACGATGTCAGGAGATCGAGACCCTCCTGGCTAACTCGGTGAAACCTTATCTTTACAAAAAAAACAAAAAAAATACCCGAGCGAGGTGGCAGGCGCCTGTAGTCCCAGCTACTCGGGAGCGTGAGGCAGGAATGGCTTAAACCCGGGAGGCGGAGCTTGCAGTGAGCTGAGATACGGCCACTGCACTCCACCTTGGGCGACAGAGCGAGACTCTGTCTCAAAAATAAAAAATAAAAACATAAAATAAAATATAGGCATAAGAGTTAAAATAGATATAGGTATAAAATATAGAAATAATAGATATAGGCATGAACTATAGACATAATAGATATCATAGATATAGGTATAAAATATAGACATAATATCTATAGGTATAAAATATAGACATAATAGATATAATAGACATAGGGATAAAATATAGACATAATAGATGTAATAGACATAGGTATAAAATATAGACATAATAGATATAATAGATACAGGTATAAAATATAGACATAATACATATAGGTACAAAATATAGACATAAGAGATATAATAGATATGGTATAAAATGTAGACATAATGGATATCATAGATATAGGTATAAAATATAGACATAATAGATATACGTATATAATGTAGACAAAATAGATATAATAGATATAGGTATAAAATATAGACAGAATAGATATAATAGATATACGTATAAAATACAATCATAACTGGTATAAAAATATAGGTATGAAATATAGACATAATAGATATAGGTATGAAATATACACATAATAGATATAATAGATATATGTATAAGATATAGACATAATATATATAATAGATATAGGTATAAAATATAGATATAATAGATATAATGGATATGGGTATCAAATATACATATAATATATATAGGTATAAAATATAGATATAGTGGATATAATAGATATACGTATAAAATATAGACATAATAGATATAATAGATATAGATACAAAATATAGACGTAATAGATATAGGTATTAAATAAAGACATAGCAGATATAATAGATAAAGGGATAAAATATAGACGTAATAGATATTTTAGATATAGGTATAAAATATAAACATAATAGATATAATAGATATGGGTATAAAATATAGACAATAGATATAATATATAGAGGTATGAAATACAGACATAATAGATATAAATATATCGGTTTAAAATATAGACATAATAGAATTAGGTATAAAATTTAGACATAATAGATATAACAGATATAGGTATAAAATATAAACAAACGAGGTTTAATAGATATAGGTATAAAATAAAGACATAATAGACATAATACATATAGGTATAAAATATAGATATAATAGATATAATGGACATTGGTATAAAATATAGACATAATATACATAATAGATATTGGTATAAAATATAGACATAATAGATATAGGTATAAATGATAGACATAATAGATATAATAGATATAGCTATAAAATACAAACAGACGAGGAAAAATAGATATAGGTATAAAATATAGATATAATAGATATAATAGATATAGGAATAAAATATAGACATATTAGATATAGTTATAAAATATAAACATAAGAGTTATAATAGATATAGTTACAAAATATAGACATAAAGATATAATAGATATAGGTATAAAATATAGATATAATAGATATAATAGATACAGGTATAAAATATACATATAATAGATGTAAGTATAAAATATACATATAATAGATATACGTATAAAAAATAGATATAATAGATGTAGGTATGAAATATAGACATAATAGATATAATAGATATAGGTATATATTATAGACATAATAGGTATAATTGATATAGTTATAAAATATAGACATAAGAGATATAATAGATATAGGTAAAAAATATAGACAAAATAGTTATAGGTATAAAATATAGACATAATAGATATAATAGATATAGGTATAAAATATAGACATGAGAGATATAGGTATAAAATATAGACATAATAGATAGATATAGGTATTAAATATAGTCATAATGGATATAGGTATAAAATATAGACAGAATTGATATGATAGATATAGGTATGAAAAATACATATAATGGATATAGGTATAAAATATAGAGAGAATAGATATAACAGTTATAGTTCTAAAATATAGACATAATAGTTATAATAGACATAGGTATAAAATAGAGACATAAGAGATATAGGTATAAGAAATAGACATAATAGATATAATACATATGGTTATAAAATATAGACATAATAGATATAATGCATATAGTTATAAAATATAGACATAATAGATATAACAGATATAAGTATAAAATATACATATAATAGATATAGGTATAAAATATAGATATAATACTTATAATTGATACAGGTATAAAATATAGATATAATAGATATAGTTATAAAATATAAATATAACAAATAAAATAGATACAGGTATGAAATATAAATATAATAGATATAGGTATAAAATATAGACATAATAGGTATCGGTATAAAGTAGAGACACAATAGATATATTGGATATAGGTATAAAATGTAGACATAAGAGATATAATAGATATAGGTATACAATATAGACATAATATATATAATAGATATAGGTAAAATATATAGACATAATAGATATAATAGATGTAGGTATAAAATGTAGACATAATAGATAAAATAGATATAGGTATAAAATATAGACATAATAGATACAACAGATACAGGTATAAAATATAGATATAACAGGTATAATAGATATACGTATAAAATAGAGATATAATAGATATAGGTAAAAAATATAGATATAGTAGTTATAATAGACATAGGTATATAATACAGACATAATATATATAATAGATATAGGTAAAAATATAGACGTAATAGATAAAATAGACATAGGTATAAAATATAGACATAATAGATATAGGTATAAAATATAGATATAATAGATGTAAGAGAGGTATTCAATATAGACAATAAAAGGTATAAAATATAGACATAAAACATATAATGGATATAGACATAATAGATATAATAGGTGTATTTATAAAATATAAACATAATAGATATATTAGATATAGGTATACAATATAGACATAATAGATATAATAGTTATAAAATCTAGACATAATAGATATAATAGATATAGGTATAAAATATGGACATAATAGATATAGGTATAAAATATAGAAATAATAGATATAATAGATAAAGGTGTAAAATGTAGACATTATAGATATAGGTATACAATATAGTAATAATAGATATAGGTATAAAATATAGAAATAATATATAATAGATATAGTTATAAAATAAAGACATAATAGATAAAGGAATAAAATACAGACATCATAGATAAAGGTATAAAATATAGACATAATACATATACCTATAAAATATAGACATAAGAGTTATAATAGATATAGGTATAAAATATAGACATAATAGATACAATAAATATAGATATAAAATATAGCCGTAAGAGATAAAATAGATATAGGTATAAAATATAGACATAATAGATATAGGTATAAAAAATAGACATAATAGATATAGTAGATATAGGTATGAAATACAGACATAATAGATATTATAGATATAGGTATAAAATATAGACACAATAGATGTAATAGACATAGGAATAAATATAGACATAATAGATACAATAGATATCCGTATAAAATATAGAAATAAAAGATATAATAGATAGGGGTATAAAACATAGACACAACAGATATAGGTAAAAAATATAGCTATAATAGATATAATAGATATAGCTATAAAATATAGACATAATAGATATAGGTATAAAATATCACATAATAGATATAGTAGATACAGGTATGAAAAACAGACATAATAGATATAATAGATATCGTTATAAAATATACACATAAAAGATATAATAGATAGGGGTATAAAATATAGATATAATAGATATAGGTATGAAATATCGATATAAAAGATATAATGGATATACGTATAAAATACAGATGTAAAAGATATATGTATAATATATAAATACAATAGATATACGTATAAAATATAGATATAATAAATATAATTATAACATATCAATATAATAGATATAATAGATAAAGTTATAAAACATAGATAAAAGAGATATAATAGATATAGGTATAAAATATAGCCATAATAGATATAATAGATATAGCTATAAAATATAGACATAATAGATATAGGTATAAAATATAGACATAATAGATATAATAGATACAAGTATGAAATACAGACATAATAGATATTATAGATATAGGTATAAAATATAGACAACATAGATATCATAGACATAGGTATAAAATATAGACATACAGGTATAAAATATAGATATAATAGATATAATAGATATACATATCAAAAATAGATATAACAGATACAGGTAAAAAATATAGACAATAGATATAATAGATATAGGTATAAAATATAGATATAATAGATATAAATAAAGAAATATAAATATAATAGATATAATTGATATAGTTAAAAAACATGGATATAATGTATGTAGGTATAAAATATGGTTATAATAAATACAGGTGTAAAATATGGATATAATAGATATAGGTATAAAATATAGACATAATGGATATAATAGAGAGAGGCATAAAATATAGACATAATAGATATACGTATAATATATAGACATAAGAGATATAACATATACAGTTCTAAAATATAGACATAATAGTTATAATACATATAGGTATAAAATATAGACATAATAGTTATAGGTATAAAATATAGACATAATATTTATAATAGATATTGGTATTAAATATAGACATAATAGATATAGGTATAAAATATAGACACAATAGATAAAATAGATACAGGTATAAAATATAGACATAATAGATATAATAGATATACTTAGAAAATATAGACGTAGTAGATATAATAGATAGAGGTATACAATATAGACATAATAGATATAATCGATATAGGTATAAAATATAGACATAATAGACATAGGTATAAAATATACACATAATAGATATTATAGATATAGGTATATAATATAGATATAATAGGTATAGTTATAAAATATGGACATAATAGATATAACAGATATAGGTATAAAATATAGACATAATAGATATAATAGATATAGGTATCAAATATAGACATAATAGATATCTTAGATAGAGGTATAAAATATAGACATAATAGATACAGGTATAAAATATAGACATATGAGATATAATGGATATAGTTATAAAATATAGGCATAAGGCCGGGCGCGGTGGCTCAAGCCTGTAATCCCAGCACTTTGGGAGGCTTAGACAGGCGGATCACGAGGTCAGGAGATCGAGACCCTCCTGGCTAACACGGTGAAACCTCGTCTTTACTAAAAATACAAAAAAATAGTCGGGCGAGGTGGCAGGCGCCTGTAGTCCCAGCTACTCGGGAGGCTGAGGCAGGAGAATGGCTTAAACACCGGAGGCGGAGATTGCAGTGAACTGAGATAAGGCCACTGCACTCAAGCCTGGGTGACAGAGCGAGACTATCTCTCAAAAAATAAAAAATAAAAAGACGAAATAAAATATAGGCATAAGAGTTATAATCGGTATAGGTATAAAATATAGCAATAATAGATATAGGCATGAAGTATAGACATAATAGATATAGGAATAAAATATAGACATAATATGTATAGGTATAATATATAGACATAGTAGATATAATAGACATAGGTATAAAATATAGACATAATAGATATAATAGACATAGGTATAAAATATAGACATAATAGACATAAGAGATACAGGTATAAAATATAGACATAATAGATATAGGTACAAAATATAGACATAAGAGATATAATAGATATAGGTATAAAATGTAGAAATAATGGATATCATAAATATAGGTATAAAATATAGACATAATCGATATAAAAGATATAGTTATAAAATATAGACATAATAGATATCATAGATAAATGTAGAAAATATAGACATAATAGATAGACATATAAAATATAGACATAATAGATATAACAGATATAGGTAGAGAATATAGACATAATAGACATAATAGGTATAGGTATAACATATAGACATAATAGATATAATAGATATAGGTTTAAAATATAGACAATACATATAGAGATAAAAATATAGAAAATAGATATAACAGATATAGGTATCAAATATAAACATAATAGATATAGGTATAAAATATAGACATAATAGATACCATAGATATAGGTATAAAATATAGACATAATAGATATAGGTATCAAATATAGATATAATAGATACAATACATATAGGTATAAAATATGGATATAATATATATAATAGATATAGGTATAAAATATGGATATCATAGATACAGATATTGGTATAAAATATAGATATAACAAATATAATGGATATAGGTATTAAATATAGATATACTACATATAGGTATAAAATATACTTATAATAGATATAATAGATATAGTTATAAAATATAAATATAATAGATATGATACACATAGGTATAAAAAATAGATATAATAGATATGGTTATAAAATATAGATATATATAATAGATATAGGTATAAAATAAAGACATAATAGATAAAGGTATAAAATGCAGACATCATAGACATAGGTATAATATATAGACATAATAGATATACTTAAAAAATATAGACATAACATTTATAATAGATATCGGTATAAATATAGACATAATAGATATAATAAATATAGGTATAAACTATAGCCATAAGAGATATAATAGATATAGATATAAAATATATACATAATAGATATAGGTATAAAATATAGACATAATAGATGTAATAGACATAGGTATAAAATATAGACATCATAGATATGATATATATAGGTATGAAATATAGACATACAAGAAATGACAGATAAACGTATAAAATATAGACATAATAGATAAAATAGATGTAGGTATAAAATATAGACAACAGATTTAATAGATATACGTATAAAACATAGACATAATAGATATAGTAGATACAGGTATAAAATATAGATATAATAGATATAGGTATAAAATATAGATATAATAGATATATTAGATGTACGTATAATAAATAGATATAAAAGATAGAGTTATAAAATATAGATAATAGATAAAATAGATATAGGTATAAAATATAGATATAAAAGATGTAATTATAAAATATAAATAAAATAGATATAATAGATATAGGTATAAAATATAGATATAATAGATATAGGTATAAAATATAGTTATAATAGATGTAGGTATAAAATATAGATATAATAGATACAGATATAAAATATAGATGTAGATATAATAGATATAGGTATCAAATATAGATATAGTAGATATAATACATATTGGAATAAAATATAGACATAATAGATATAATAGATAAAGATAAAAAATATAGACATAATAGATATAAAAGATATGGGTATAATATATAGACGTAATAGATATAGGTATTAAATATAGACATAATAGATATAATAGATATAGGTATGAAATATACACATAATGGGTATAATAGAGGTATAAAATATAGACAAAATAGATATAATAGATATAGGTATAAAATATAGACATGTATAATAGATGTAGGTATAAAATATAGACAATATACATATAATATTTACATATCTATATAATAGACAGGTATAATATATAGAGGTATAAAATATAGACTCAATTGATGTAATAGATAGAGGTATAAAATATACACTTAAAAGATATAATAGAAAGAGGTATAAAATATAGACATAATAGATATAATAGATATGCGTATAAAATATAGACATAATAGATATAAAAATACAGGTATAAAATATGGACAAAATAGATATAATAGATATACGTATAAAATATACACATAATAGAAATAAATACATATAGGTATAAAATATATATATAACAGACAGATATAGGTATAAAATATAGACATAATAGATATAATAGATATAGGCATAAAATATAGACATAATAGATATAGCTATGAAATATAAACATAATAGATATAATAGATATAGGTATGAAATATAAACATAATAGATATATGTATAAAATATTGACATAATAGATATAGGTGTAAAATATAGACATATTAGATATAATAATAATAGGTATAAAATATGAACATAAGAGATATAATATAGGTATAAAATATGGACATAACGGATATAATAAATATAGTTATATGATATAGACATAAAAGATATAATAGATATACCTATAAAATATAGACATATTACATTTAATAGATATAGGTATAAAACATTGATATAATAGATATAATAGATATAGGTATAACATACAGACATAGTAGATATAATAGACATTGGTATAAAATATAGACATAATAGATATAATAGATATAGATATAAAATACAGACATAATAGATATAGTAGATATAGGTATAAAATATGGACATAATAGATATAATAGATATAGGTATAAAATATAGACAGAGTAGATATAATAGATATAGGTATAAAATATAGACATAATAGATATAATAGATATAGGTACAAAATATAGACAGAGTCGATATAACAGATATAAGTATACAATATAGACATAATAGATATAATAGATATAGGTATAAAATATAGACACAACTGGTATAAAAATGTAGGTATGAAATATAGATACAATAGATATAATAAATATATGTATAAGATATATACATAGTAGATACAATAGATGCAGGTATAAAATAAAGACATAATAGATATAATAGATAGAGTTATAAAATATAGACATAATAGATATAATAGATATAGGTATAAAATATAGACATAGTAGATATAATAGATACAGGTATAAAATATGGACATATTAGATAAAATGGATATAGGTATAAAATACAGACAGAGAACATATAATAGATATAAGTATAAAATATACACATAATTGATATAATAGATGTATGTATAAGATATACACATAATCGATATAATAGATATAGGTATAAAATATAGACATAATTGATATAATAGATATAAGTATGAAATATAGACATAACTGGTATAAAAATATAGGTAGGAAATATAGACATCATAGATATAATAGATATACGTATAAGATATGTACATAATAGGTACAATAGACACAGTTATAAAATATAGACATAATAGATATAAGAGATATAGATATAAAATATTTACATAATAAATATAGGTATAAAATACAGACATTTTAGATATAATCGTTTTAGGTATAAAATATGGACATAAGAGATATAATAGATATAGGTATAAAATATAGACATAATAAATATAACAGATATAGGTATAAAATATAGACATAGTAGATATAATAGATATAGGTATAAAATATAGACATAATAGATATCGGTATAAAATATAGACATAACGGTTATAATAGATATAGTTATGAAATACAGACATAATAGATATAATAGGAATAGGTTTAAAATAAAAACATAATGGATATAAGAGATGCAGGTATAAAATTTAGACATAATAGATACAATAGATATAGGTATAAAATATAGACATAATAGATATAATCGATATAGGTATAAAATATAGACATAGTAGATATAGGTATAAAATATATACATAATAGATATAATAGAAATAGTTATAAAATATAGACATAATAGATATAATGGATACAGGTATCAAATATAGACATAATAATTATAATAGATATAGGTATAAAAATAGACATAAAAGATATAGGTATAAAATATAGATATAATGGTTATAATAGATATAGGTATGAAATATAGACATAAGAGATATAATAGGTATAGGTATAAAATATAGACATAATAGATATAATAGATATATGTATAAGATAGAGAGATAATAGATATAACAGATATAGGTACAAAATATAGACATAATAGATATAATAGATATATGTAAAAGAGATAGACATAATCGATATAATAGATATAGGTATTAAATATAGACATAATGAATATAATAGATATAGGTATAATATATAGACATAATAGATAGATATAGGAATAAAATATAGACGTAATTCAAATAGGTGTAAAATATAGACAAAAAAGATATAAAAAATATAGGTATAAAATATAGACATAATAGATATAATAGCTATAGATATAAAATATAGACATAATAGATATAATAGATGTAGGTATAAAATATAGACATAATAGATATAATAGATATAGAATAAAATACAGACATAATTGAAATACTTATAAAATATAAACATAATAGATAAAATAAACATAGGTATACAATATAGACATAATAGATATAACAGATATATGTATAATATATAGACATAATAGATATAATAGATATAGACTTGAAATATAGACATAATAGATATAATAGGTATAGGTATGAAATATAGACATAATAGATATAGGTATAAAACATACACATATTAGATATAATAGAAATAGGTATAAAATATAGACATAATAGATATAGGTATAAAATATAGACATAGTAGATATAATAGATATAGGTATAAAATATAGACAGAGAAGATATAATAGATATAGCTATAAAATATAGGCATAATGGATATAATAGATATAGGTATAAAATATAGACATAATAGATATAAAACATATAGGTATAAAATATAGACATAATAGATATAGGTATTAAATATAGACATAAGAGATATAATAGATATAGGTATAAAATACATACATAATGGATATAATTGATATAGGTATAAAATGTAGACATAATAGATATAGGTATAATATATAGACATAGATATAATAGATATAGGTATAATACTTATATGTATAAGATATAGACATAATAGATATCGGTATAAAATATAGACATAATAGATATAGGTATAATATATAGACATAGATATAATAGATATAGGTATAAAATATAAACATAATAGATATAATAGAGATGGGTATAAAATATAGACGAAATAGATATCGTTATAAAATATAGACATAATAGGTTTAATAAATATAGGAATAAAATATAGACATAATATTTATAATAGAGTTTTATATATATAAAATATATGTAAAATATAGTTATAATAGATATATTCACAGATTATAGATATAATTGATATAATAGATATAGGTATAAAATATAGACATAACAGATACAATAGATAGAGGTATAAAATATACACTTAAAAGATATAATAGATAGAGGTATATAATATAGACAACATAGATAAAATATATACAGGTATAAAATATAGACATAATAGATATAATAGATATAGACATAAAATATAATAAAATATAGACATAATAGATATAGGTATAAAATATAGACATAATAGATAGATATAGGTATTAAATATAGACATAATAGATATAGGTATAAAATATAGACATAATAGTTAAAGGTATAAAATATAGACATAATAGATATAGGTATAAAAAATAGACAAAATAGATATAATATATATAGGTATAAAATATAGACTTAATACATAGAGGTATAAAATATAGACATAATAGTTATAGGTATAAAATATAGACACAATAGATATAGGTATAAAATATAGACAAAATAGATATAATAAATATAGGTATAAAATATAGACTTAATACATATAGGTATAAAATGTAGACATAATAGATATAATATATATAGTTATAAAAGATACACATAATAGACATAATAGATATAAGTATAAAATATAGACATAATAGATATAATTGATAGAGTTATAAAATATAGACATAATAGATTTAAATGATAGAGGGACAAAATATAGACATAATAGATATAATAGATACAGCTATAAAATATAGACATAATAGATATAATAGATATATTTATAAAATATAGACATAAAAGATATAAAAGATATAGGTATAAAATATAGACGTAATAGATATAGGTATAAAATACAGACACAATAGATATAATACATGTAGGTATGAAATATAGACATAATAGATATAAGAGATATAGGTATAAAATATAGACATAAGAGATATAATAGATATATCTATAAAACATAGACATAAAAGATATGATATATATGGGTATAAAATGTAGACATAATAGTGATAGGTAGAAAATATAGATATAATAGATACAGGTATAAAATATAGACATAATGCATATCATAGATATAGGTATAAAGTATAGACATAATAGATATAATAGATATAGGTATAAAATATAGAAATAAAAGATATAGGTATTAAATATAGACATAATAGATATAATAGAAATAGGTATCAAATATAGACATAATAATTATTATAGATATAGATATCAAATATTGACATAATATATATAGGTACAATGTACAGACATAATGGTTATAATAGATATAGGTATGAAATATAGACATAATAGATATAATAGGTATAGGTTTAATATAAAGACATAATAGACATAATAGATAAAGCTATAAAATATAGACAGAGTAGATATAATAGACAGAGGTATAAATTATAGACATAATAGATAGAATAGATATAGGTATAAAATATAGACATAATAGATAGAGGTATAATATATAGAAATAATAGATTTTATAGATATAGGTTTAAAACATTGATATGATAGTAAGAATAGATATAGGTATAAAATATGGACATAATAGACATAATAGATATAGGTATAAAATATAGACAGAGTAGATATAAAAGATATAGGTATAAATTATAGACATAATAGATATAATAGATATAGGTATAAAATATAGACAGAGTAGATATAATAGATATGGGTATAAAATATAGTCATAATAGATATAATAGATATAGGTATAAAATATAGACATAATAGATATAGGTATAAAATATAGACATCATAGATATTATAGATATAGGTATTAAATATAGACATAATAGATATAGGTATAAAATATAGACATAATAGATATAGGTATAAAATATAGACATAACAGATATAGGTATAAAATATAGACATTATAGATATAATAAATGCAGGTATAAAGTATAGACATAATAGATATAATACATAGAGGTATAAAATACAGACATAATAGATATAATAGATATAGGAATAAAATACAGATAAAATTGAAATAGGTATAAAATATAGACAAAATAGATATAAACAATATAGGTATCAAATATAGACGTAATAGATATAATAGATATATGTATAAAATATAGACATAAGAGATATAATGGATATAGTTATAAAATATGGACATAATAGATATAATAGATATAGATATAAAATATGGACATAATAGATATAGGCATAAAATACAGATATAATAGATATAAAAGATAGATGTATAAAATATAGACATAATAGATATAAGAAATAAAGATATAACATATGGACATAATAGATATAGGTATAAAGAATAGACACAATAGATATAATAGGTATAGGAATAAAATATAGACATAAGAGATATACTAGATATAGTTATAAAATATAAACATAATACATATAATCGATACAGGTATAAAATATTGACATAACAGATATAGGTATGATGTATGGACATAATAGATATAATAGATATAGGTATAACATGTAGACATAATACATTAATAGATATAGGTATAAAATATAGACATAATACATATAATAGATATAGGTATAAAATATAGATACGACAGACATAAAAGATATCCGTATATAATATAGATACAATAGATATCGGTATAAAACATATTTATAATAGATATAATAGATACATATATAAAATAAAGACATAATAGATAAAATTATAAAATAAAAATATAATAGTTATCATAGATATAGGTATGAAATATAGATATAATATATAGTTATAAAATATAGTTATAATAAATATAGGTATAAAATACAGATATAATAGATTTAATAGATATAGTTTTAAAATATAGACATAAGAGATATAATAGATATAGGTATAATATATACACGTAATAGATATAGTAGATATAAGTATAAAATATAGACATAATAGATATAATAGATATAGGTATAAAATATAGTAATAAAACATATAATACATATAGGTATGAAATATAGATATAATATATATAACAGATATAAGTATAAAAAATAGACATAATAAATATAGGTATAAAATATAGGCATAATACACATAATAGATATAGGTATAAAATATAGATATATATAGGTATAAAATATAGTTATAATAGATAAAGGTATAAAATATAGACATTAGGGATATAATAGATATAGGTATAAAACATAGACACAATAGTTATGATATATATGGGTATAAAATATAGACATAATACATATGATAAATACAGGTATAAAATATAGACATAATAGATATTGGTATATAATATATACATAATAGATATAATAGATATAGGTATTAAATAGAGACGAAATAGATATAGGTATAAAATATAGACATAATAGATATAAGTATAAAATATAGACATAATAGATATAGATATAAAATATAGACATAATAGACATAATAGATATAGGTAGAAAATATAGACGTAATAGATATAACTGATAGTTATAAAATATAGACATAATAGGTATAATAGATAGAGGGATAAATATAGACATAATAGTTATAATAGATATAGGTATAAAATACAGACATAATATACCTAATATATAGGTATAAAATATAGACATAATGGATATAATAGATGAAGGTATGAAATATATACATAATAGATATAATAGATATAGATATAAATTATAGACATAATAGTTATAATTGATATAGGTATAAAACATAGAAATAATAGATATAAAAGATATAGGTATAAAATATAGACATAATAGATATGGTATTAAGTATAAACATAATAGATATAACAAATATAGGTATAACATAGAGACATAATAGATTTGATAGATATAGGTATGAAATAGAGACATAATAGATATAATAGACATAGCTATAAAATATGGACATAATAGATACAATAGATATAGGTATAAAATATAGACATAATAGATATAATAGATATAGGTATAAAATGGAGACATAATACATATAATCGATACATTTATAAAATATAGACATAATTCATATAATCGATACAGGTATAAAATACACACATAATAGATACAGGTATAATATACAGACATAATACATATAATAGATATAGGTATAAAATATAGACATAACATAATAGATATGGGTATAAAATATAGACATAATAGATATAACAAATATAGGAATAAAATAGAGCCATTATAGATTTGATAGATATAGGTATAAAATGTAGACATAATAGATATAATAGACATAGGTACAAAATGCAGACATAATAGATATAATAGATAAAGGTATCAAATATAGATATAATAGATATAGGTATAAAATATAGACACAATACATATAGGTATAAAATATAGACATAATAGATATAATATAGGTATTAAATATAGACATAATAGATATAGGTATAAAATATAGACATAATAGATATAATAGATATAGGTATTAAATATAGACATAATTGATAGATATAGGTATAAAATATAGACATAATAGATATAATAGAGGTATAAAACATAGACATAATAGATATAAGAGATATAGGTATAAAATACAGACATAATACAGATAATAGATATAGGTATAAAATAAAGTCATAATAGATATATTAGATTTAGGTATAAAATATAGACGTAATAGATTTATTTATAAAATATAGATATGATAGATAAAGGTATAAAATATAGATGTACTAGATATAGGTATAAAATATGGATATAATAGATATAATAGATATACATATAAAATACAGATATGTTTGATATAGTCATAAAATATAGATATAATAGATATAAAAGATATAGGAATAAAATATAGATATAATAGAAATGATTATAAAATATAAATCTAATAGATATAATAGATATAGGTATTAAATATAGATATAAGAAATATAGGTATAAAATATAGTTATAATAGATAAAGGAATAAAAAAATAGATATAATGGATATAATAGAGGTATAAAATATAGACATAATAGATATAATAGATATAGTTATAAAATAAAGACATAATAGATATAATAGGTATAGTTATACAATATAGACATAATAGACATAATAGATATAGGTACATAATATAGACATAATAGATATAACAGATAAAGGTAAAAATATAGATAGATTGGATATAATAGATATAGGCATGAAATATACAAATAATAAATATAATAGATAAGGGTATAAAATATAGACATAATAGATATAATACATATAGGTATAAAATATAGACATAATAGATATAATAGATATAGGTATAAAATACAGACATAATAGATACAATAGATATAGACATAATAGATATAGGACATATTGGTATAAAATACAGGACATAATCGATATAACAGGTATAGGTATAAAATATAGACATAATAGATATAATAGATGTAGGTATAAAATATAGACATCATAGATACAATATATATATATAAATTATAGACATAATAGGTATAATAGATTTAGGTATAAAATACAGACATAATAGATATAATAGATATAGGTATACAATATAGACATAATAGATATAATAGATATAGGTATACAATATAGACATAATAGATATAATAGATATAGGTATAAAATATAGACAGCATAGATATAATAGATAGAGGTATAAAATATAGACATAGTAGATATAATATATACAGGTATAAAATAAAGATATGATAGATATAATAGATATACGTATAAAAAATAGATATAATAGATACAGGTATAAAATTTAGATATAATAGACATAAGAGAGGTATAAATAAAGACATAATAGTTATGGATATACGTATAAAATATAGATATAATAGATACAATAGTTATAGAGAGATATAATAGATATAGGTATAAAATTTGACATAATGCATACAATAGATATAGTTATAAAATATAAATAAAATAGATATAGTATAACATATAGACATAATAGATATAATAGATATAGTTATAAAATATAGACACAATAGATATCGGTGTAAAATAGAGACAGAATAGATATAACAGATATACTTCTAAAATATAGACATAATCGTTATAATAGATATAGGTATAAAACATAGACATAAGAGATATAGGTATAAAATATAGAAATAATAGATATAATAGACATAGGTATAAAATATAGACATAATAGATATAATAGATATAGGTATAAAATATAGACATAATCGATATAATAGATATAGACATAATAGATATAATGGATATTGGAATCAAATATAGACATAATAGATACAACCGCTATAGTTAAAATATAGACATAAGAGATATAATCGATATACGTATAAAATATAGACACAATAGATATAATAAATATAGGTATAAAATACAGACATAATAGATATAATAGATATAGGTATAAAATATAGACACAATATATATAGGTATAAAGTGTAGACATAATAGGTATAGCAGATATAGTTATAAAATATAGACATAATACATACAATAGATATAGGTATACAATATAGACATAATCGACATAATAGATATAGGTATAAAATATAGACATAATAGATATAACTAATATAGTTATCAAATAGAGACATAATAGATTTGATAGATATAGGTATAAAATATAGACATAATGGATATAATAGACATAGGTATAAAATATAGACCTTATAGATATAATAGATATAGGTATAATATATAGTCATAATGGATATAATATATATACGTATAAAATATATATATAATTGATATAGTCATAAAATATACATATAATAGATATAATAGACATAGGTATAAAATATAGATATAATAGAAATAATTATAAAATGTAAATCTAATAGATATAATAGATATAGGTATTTAATATGGATATAAGAAATATAGGTATAAAATATAGTTATAATAGATGTAGGTATAAAATATAGACATAATAGATATAGGTATACAATATAAGCATAATAGATAAAAGAGATAAAGATATAAAATATAGACATAAGAGATATAATAGATATAGGTATAAAATATAGACCTAAGAAATATAATCGATAAAGGTAGAAAACATAGATATAATAGATGTAGGTATAAATATAGATATAATAGATATAATAGATAAACGTATAAAATATGGATATAATTGATATTGTCATAAAATATAGATATATATAATAGATATAGGTATAAAATATTGAAATAATGGATATAATTATAAAATACAAATCTAATAGATATAATAGTTAAAGGTATTAAATATAGATATAAGAAATATAGGTATAAAATATTGTTATAATAGACATAGGTATAAAATATAGATATAATAGATATAATAGATATAGGTATGAAACATAGACAAAATGGATATAATAGATATAGGCATAAAATATAGACATAATAGATATAGGTATAAAACATAGACATAATAGATATAGGTATGAAATATAGACATCATAGATATAATAAAAAAATGTATAAAATATGGACATAATAGATATATGTATAAAATATAGATATAATAGGTATAATGGAGGCAGGTATTAAATATAAACATAATAGATATAGGTTTAAAATATAGACATAATAGATATAAAATATATAGGTATAAAATATAGATATAAGTAGATAACATAGATATAGGTATAAAATATAGATATAATAGATATAGGTAGAAAATATAGATATAATAGATACAGGTATAAAACTCAAAAATAATAGATATGATAGATATAGTTATAAAATATAGACATAAGAGATACAATAGATATAGGTATACAATATAGACATAATAGATATAATAGATATAGGTATAAAATATAGACATATTAGATATAATAGATATAGTTATAAAATATACACATAATAGATGTAGTAGGTATAGGTATAAAATATAGACATAATAGATATAATAGATATACGTATAAAATATAAACATAATAGATATAATAGATATACGTATAAAATATAGACATAATAGATATAAAAGATATAGGTATTAAATATAGACATATTAGATATTGGTATAAAATATAGATCTAATCGATTATAATAGATAGAGAATAAAATATAGACATAATAAATATAAGAGAGGTATAATATATAGACATAATAGATATACATATACGTATAAAATATAGGCATAATTTGTATAATAGATATAGACAGATATAATAGATATAGGTATAAATATAGACATAATACATATAATAAAGTTTTAAAATACAGATATAATAGATTGATATATAAAATATGGACATAAGAGATATAATAGACAGAGGTATAAAATATAGACAAAATAGATATAATAGATATTGCTATAAAATATATACAATAGATATAATAGATATAGGTATAAAAGATAGACATAATATATATAATAGATACAGACATAATAGATCTAATAGATATAGGTATAAAAGATAGACCTATTACATATAATAGATACAGTTATAAAATATAGATATAATAGATTGAGATATAAAATATAGACATAAGAGATACAATAGATAGAGGTATTAAATATAGACAAAATAGATATAATAGATATTGCTATAAAATATATACAATAAATATAATAGACATAGGTTATAAAAGATAGACATAATAGATATAATAGATACAGACATAATAGATCGAATAGATATAGGTATAAATTATAGACATAATAGATAGAATATGTATAGGTATAAAATATAGACATAATAGATATAATAGATATACGTATTAAATATAGACATCATAGATATAGGTATAAAATATTGATATAATAGATATAATAGATAGAGGTACAAAATATAGTCATAGTAGATATAATAGATATAGGTATAAAATATAGACATAATATATAGGCATAAAATATAGACATAACAGATGTAATGGATATAGGTATAAAATAAATACATAATAGACATAGGTTAAAATATAGATATAATAGAAATACTATGTAGTTTTAAAACATAGACAAAATAGATATAATAAATAGAGGTATAAATATAGACATAATTGATATAATAGATATAATGGATAGAGGTATAAAATATAAACATAATAAATATAATATATAGACGTATAAAATTAGGCATAATAGATATAACAGTAAGACGACTAAAATATAGACAAAATCGATATAATAGATATACTAGATAGAAGTATAAAATATAGACATAATAGATATGCCAGATAGAGGTATAAAATATAGACATAATAGATGTAATAGATAGGGGTATAAAATATAGACCTAATAGATGTAATAGATTAAGCTATAAAATATAGAAATAAAAGATATAATAGATAGTGGTATAAAATATAGACAATAGATATAATAGATACAGGTATAAAATATAGACATAATAAGTATAATAGATATAGACAAAATAGATATAATAGATATAGGTTTAAAATATAGACATAATAGATATAATAGATACAGGTATAAAATATAGATATAATAGATATAGGTATAAATATAGACATAATAGATATAATAGATATAGTTATGAAATATAGACATAGTAGATATAATATATATAGTTATAAAATATAGATATAATAGATAAAAATAGATATAGGTATAAAATATAGATATAACAGATATAGGTACAAAATATAGATATAATAGATACAGGTATAAAATACAGAATAATAGATATGATAGATGCAGTTATAAAATATAGACATAATAGATATAATAGATATAGCTATAAAATATAGACATATTAGATATAATATTATATATAGACATGATATATAGACGATATATAGACATGATAGATATAATAAATATAGGTATAAAATATAGACATAATATATATAATAGATACAGGTATAAAATATAGGCACAATGGACATAGGTATAAAATATATACATAATAGATATAATAGACATAGGTATAAAATATAGACATAATAGATATAATGGATATAGTTATAAGGTATAGACTAATAGATATAGGTATAAAAGATAGACATAAAGATATAATAGATATACATATAAAATATACACAGAATAGATATAATAGATATAGGTGTAAAATATAGACATAAGAGGTATAATAGATATAGGTATAAAACATACGTATAATAGATATAGGTGTAAAATATAGATACAATAGATATAATAGATATAGGTATAAAATATTGTCATAATAGATATAATAGACATAGGTATAATATGCAGACAGAATAAATATAATAGATATCGGTACAATATATATTGACATAATTGATATAATAGATATACGTATAAAATATACACATAATAGATATAATAGATAAAGGAATAAAATATAGACATAATAGATATAGTAGATATAGGTTTGAAATATAGACATAATAGACATCGGTGCAAATAGAGACAGAATAGATATAACAGATATACTTCTAAAATATAGACATAATCGTTATAATACATATAGGTATAAAATTAGACATAATTAGACATAGGTATAAAACATAGACATAATAGATATAACAGATATAGGTATAAAATATAGACATAATAGTTATAACAGACATAGATATAAAATATGGACATAATAGATATAATAGATATAGGTATTAAAACTTAGAAATAATAGATATAATAGATATAGGTATAAATTATAGACATGATAGATACAATAGATATAGACATAATAGATATAATAAATATTGGTATGAAATATAGACATAATAGATATAACAGTTATAGTTAAAATATAGACATAATAGACATAATAGATATAGGTATAAAATACAGACATAATAGATATTATAGATACAGGTATAAAAATATATACACTAATAGATATAATAATAAGAGGTATAAAATATAGAAAAAATAGATACAGGAATAAAATATAGCTATAATGGATATAATAGATATAGGTATAAAAATACAGGACATAATAGATATACTATTTATAGGTATAAAATATAGACATTATAAGTATAATAGTATAGGTATAAAATATAGACATAATACATATAATAGATACAGGTATAAATATACATATAGTAGATATACGTATAAAATATAAACATAAAAGGTAGAATAGATGTAGGTATAAAAAATAGACATAATATATATAATACATATACGAATAAAATATAGATATAGTAGATATAAAAGATATAGATATAAAATATAGACGTAATAGATATGGGTATAAAATATACACATAATAGACATAATAGATATAGGTATAAAATATAGACATAATAGATAAAATAGATAGAAGTATTAAATGTGGACATAATAGATATAATAATAGGTATAAAATATAGACGTAATAGATATAATAGACATAGATATAAAATATAGACATAAGAGATATAATAGATATACGTAGAAAATATAGACATAGTAGATATATAGATAGAGGTATAAAATATAGACATAATAGGTATAGGTATAAAATATGGACATAATAGATATAATAGATATAGGTATAAAATATAGACATAATAGATATAGATAGAAATACAGATATAATTGATAGAATAGATAGAGGTATAAAATATACACATAATAGTTATATGTATAAATATATACATAACAGATAAAAGAGATATAGTTATAAAATACAGACATAATAGTTATAATAGATATAGGTATAAAATATAGACATGATAGATAATATATATAAGTATAAAATATAGACTTCATATATATAATAGATATAGATATAATATGTAGACATAATAGATATAATACATATAGGTATAAATATAGACCTAATAGATATAAGAGATAGAGTAATAAAATATAGACATAATAGTTATAATAGATATAGGTATGAAATATAGACATAATAGATACAATATATATAGGTATAAAATATAGACATAATAGATATAATAATATATGTATAAAATACAGACTAAATAGATATAGGTATAAAATATAGACATAATATATATAATAGATATAGGTATGAAATACAGACATAATAGATATTATAGATATAGGTATAAAATATAGACAAAATAGATGTAATAGACATTGGTATAAGTATAGACATAATAGATATAATAGATATCGGTATAAAATATGGACATAAAGATACAATAGATAGGGGTATAAAAATATATATATAATAGATATAGGTATAAAATATAGTTATAATAGATATAGGTATAAAATATAGATATAGATAGAGATATATAAAATATAGATATAATAGATATAATTATAAAATATAAATATAAGAGATAATAGTAAAAGTTATAAAATAGATATAAGATATCGGTATAAAAATATAGTTATAATAGATATAGGTATATCCTATAGATATATAGATATAATAGATATAGGTATAAAATAGACATAATAGATAATAGATATAGTTATCTAATATAGACATAATAGATATAATAAATATAGGTATACAATACAGACATAATAGTTATAATAGATATAGGTATAAAATATACATAATAGATATAATAGATATACATATAAAATATGGACATAATAGATATAAGATACAGGTACAAAATATAGATAAAATAGATATAGGTATAAAATATAGAATAATAGATATAATAGATACAGGTATAAAAAAGATGTAATAGATACACGTATAAAAAATAGACAATAGATATAATAGATATATGTATAAAATATTGATAATAGATATAATGGATATAGGTATCAAATATAGACCATAATATAGGTATAAAATATAGATATATTGTGGATATAATGGATATAGGCATAAAAAATAGACATAATAGATATAATAGATATAGGTATAAAATATAGACATAATAGATATAATAGATAAGGATATAAAATATAGAACATAATAGATATAGGTATAAAGTATAGACACAATAGATATAATAGATATAGGTATAAAATATAGACATAAGAGGTATAGTAGATGAAGGTTTAAAATATAGACATAATAGATATAATAGATATAGGTATAAAATATAGACAGACTTAAATGTTAGACCTAATACCATAAAAACCCTAGAAGAAAATCTAGGTAGTACCATTCAGGACATAGGCATGGGCAAGGACTTCATGTCTAAAACACCAAAAGCAACGGCAGCAAAAGCAAAATGACAAATGGGATCTCATTAAACTAAAGAGCTTTTGCCAGCAAAAGAAACTACCATCAGAGTGAACAGGCAACCTACAGAATGGGAGAAATTTTTTGCAACCTACTCATCTGACAAAGGGCTAATATCCAGAATCTACAAAGAACTCAAACAAAATATACGAGAAAAAACAAACAGCCCCATCAAAAAGTGGGGAAAGGATATGAACAGACATTTCTCAAAAGAAGATATTCATACAGCCAACAGACACATGAAAAAATGCTCATCATCACTCGCCATCAGAGAAATGCAAATCAAAACCACAATGAGATACCATCTCACACCAGTTAGAATGGCAATCATTAATTGATGGGTGCTGACGAGTTGATGGGTGCAGCACACCAACATGGCATAAGTATACATATGTAACAAACCTGCCACGTTATGCACATGTACCCTAGAACTTAAAGTATAATAAAAAAAAAAAAAAAAAAAAAAAAAAAAAAAAAGAAGTCAGGAAACAACAGGTGTTGGAGAGGATGTGGAGAAATAGGAACACTTTTACACTGTTGGTGGGATTGTAAACTAGTTCAACCATTATGGAAAAACAGTATGGCAATTCCTCAAGGATCTAGAACTAGTACCTTATGACCCAGCCATCCCACTACTGGGTATATACCCAAAGGATTATAAATTATTCTACTACAAAGACACATGCACACGTATGTTTTTGCGGCACTATTCACATAGCAAAGACTTGGAATCAACCCAAATGTCCATCTGTGACAGACTGGATTAAGAAAATGTGGCACATATACACCATGGAAACTATGCAGCCATAAAAAAGGATGAGTTTGCGTCCTTTGTAGGGACATGGATGCAGCTGGAAACCATCATTCTTAGCAAACTATCACAAGAACAGAAAACCAAACACCGCATGTTCTCACTCATAGGTGGGAACTGAACAATAAGATCACTTGGACTCGGGAAGGGGAACATCAGGCACTGGGGCCTATCATGGGGAGGGGGAGGGGGGAGGGGAGAGGAGGGAGGGCTTGCATGGGGAGTTATACAAGATATAAATGATGAATTGATGGGTGCTGACGAGTTGATGGGTGCAGCACCCCAACATGGCACAAATATACATATGTAACAAACCTGCACGTTATGCACATGTACCAGAACTTAAAGTATAATAAAAATAAAAATAAAAAAAAAATAGAGAGAGACTAGATATGGGTATAAAATATAAACATAATATATATAATAGATATAGGTATAAAATATCGACATAAGAGATATAACCCATACAGGTATAAAATATAGAAATAACATAAATGGATACAGGTATAAAACAGACATAATAGATATAGGAATAAAGTATGACATAATAGATATAATAGATATAGTATAAAATATAGACATAATACATACAATACATATAGTATAAAATATAGACATAAGAGATATAATAGATATAGGTATAAAATATAGACATAATAGATGTAACAATATAGGTTTAAAATAGAGACATAATAGATTTGATGGATATAGGTATAAAATATAGACATGAAAGATATAATAGACATAGGTATAAAATATAGACATAATAGACATAATAGATATGGTACAAAATATGGACATAATAGATATAATAGATAAAGGTATAAAATATAGATATAATAGATATAGGTATAAAGTAGTGATATAATAGATATAATAGATATATGTATAAAATATAGAATATATTAAATAGTCTTAAAATACAGATATAATAGATATAATAGATATAGGTATAAAATATAGATATAATAGATATAATATAAATATAAATCTAATAGGTATGATTATATAGGTATTAAATATAGATATAAGAAATATAGGTATGAATATAACTATAAGATATAGGTATAAAATATAGATATAATAGATAATAGATAGAGGTATAAAATATAGACATATAGATATAATAGATATAGGTAAAAAATATAGACAACATAGTTATAGTATAAGATATAGACATAATAGATATAATAGATATAGGTATAAAATATAGGTATAATAGATATAATAGATATAGGTATAAAATATAACATAATAGATATCATAGATATAGGTATAAAATATAGACATAATAGATATAATAGATATAGGTATAAAATATATTCATAATAGTTATAGGTATAAAATGCAGACATAAGAGATATAATAGATATAGATATTAAATACAGACATAATAGATATTGGTATAAATATAGACATAATAGATATAGGTATAAAATATAGACATAAAAGATATAGCTATAAAATATAGACATAACAGATATAATAAATATAGGTATAAAATATAGACTTAATAGATAGAGGTTTACAATATAGGCATAACAGGTTTAATAGATATAGGTATAAATACAGACATAATAGATATAAGATATAGGTATAAATTATTGGCAGAATAGATATAGGTATAATAACAGACATAATAGATAATAATAGATATAGGTATAAAATATACACATAAGAGATATAAATAGATATAGGTATAAAGTATCAACATTATAGATATAGGTATCAAATATAGACATAATATATAGATAGAGGTATAAAATATAGACATATAAATATACGTATAAAAATATAAACATAATAGATATAATAGATATAGGTATAAAATATAGATATAAAAGATATAATAGAGGTATAAAAATATAGATGTAATAGATATAATAGACATAAACATATAGATATAATAGATATAGGTATAAAATATAGACATATTAGATATATTAGATATAGCTATACAATATAGACATAATAGATATAATAGACAGTATAAAATCTAGACATCATAGATATAATAGATATAGGTATAAAATATAGACATAATAGATATAGGTATAAAATACAGACATAATAGATATAATAGATAAAGGTAAAAATATAGACATATAGATATAGGTAAAAATACAGAAATAAAAGACATAGGTAAAAAATATAGATATAATAGGCCGGGCGCGGTGGCTCAAGCCGTAATCCAGCGCTTTGGGAGGCCGAGACGGGCGGATCACGAGGTCAGAAGATCGAGACCATCCTGGCTAACATGGTGAAACCCCGTCTCTACTAAAAAATACAAAAAACTAGCGGGAGGTGGCGGGCGCCTGTAGTCCCAGCTACTCGGGAGGCTGAGGCAGGAGAATGGGCGTAAACCCGGGAGGCGGAGCTTGCAGTGAGCTGAGATCCGGCCACTGCCTCCAGCCCGGGCGACAGAGCGAGACTCCGTCTCAAAAAAAAAAAAAAAAAAAAAAAAAAAAATATAGATATATAATATAATAGATATAGGTATAAAATAAAGACATAATGGATATATTTATAAAATACAGACATCATAGATATAGGTATAATATATAGACATAATAGATAGACCTATAAAAGACAGACATTACAGTTATAATAGATATAGTATAATATAGAGACCTAACAGATATAATAGATATAGTTATACAATATAGCCATAAGATGTAATACATAGGTATAAAATAGACATAATAGATATAGGTATAAATATAGACATAATAGATATAATAGATATAGGTATAAATATAGACATAACAGTTATAAGATGTAGGTATAAAATAAATACATAATAGATATAGGTACAATATTAGAAATAATAGATATAATAGACATAGGTATAAAATATCGACATAATAGATATAATAGATACAAGCAAAAAACATAGACATAATAGATATAATAGATACAGGTATAAAAATATACATAATAGATTAGGTATAAAATATAGACATAAAAGATATAATAGATATGTTATAAAATATAGACATAATAGATATAAAAGACATAGGTATGAAATACAGACATAACAGACATAAAGATATAGGTATAAAATATAGACATAAATAGATATAGTAGATACAGGTATAAAATATAGATATAAGATGTGGGTTTAAAAATAGACATAATAGACATAATAGATGTACGTATAAAAATAAATATAATGATACAGGTGTAAAATTACCCAATAGAATAAAAGTATAAGTATAAAATATACATATAATAGATATAATTATAAAACATAAATATAATAGATATAATAGATATAGGTATAAAATACAGACATAATAGATATAATAGATATAGGTATAAAATATAGATATAGATATAATGGATATAGGTATCAAATGTAGATATAATGGATTAGGTATAAAAATAGGATATAGTGGATACAATAGATATAGGTATAAAAATATAGACATAATAGATATAATAGATAGGAAAAAATACAGACGTAATAGATATAATAGATAAAGATATAAAATATAGACTATAGATATAATAGATATTGGTATAAAACATAGACATAGATATAGGTATAATATATAGACACAATTGATAAAATATAGGTTAAATAGAAATAAGAGGTATAATAGATATAGTATAAACTACAGACAAATAGAGATCATCGATATAGGTATAAATATAGACATAAGAGATATACCTATAAAATATTAACATAATAGATATAATAGATAGGTAAAAAATAGAGACATAAGAGATATAAAGATATAGGTATAAAATATAGACATAATAAATATATTCCAATACAGGTATAAAATCTAGTCATAATATATATAGATATAAAGTATAGACTATGGATATAATAGATATCGGAATAAAATATAGACATAATACATGCAAAGATACATGTATAAAATATAGAAATAATAGAAACAATAGATAGGTATAAAATAGAGACATAATGGATATAATAGATATAGGTATAAAATATAGACATAATAGATAAAATAGATATAGGTATAAAATATAGACATAATAGAGATAGGTATAAAATATAGACATAAAAGATATAATAGATGTAGATATAAAATATAGACGTAATAGATATATAGATATAGGTATAAAATATAAACATGATAAATATAATTGATATGGGTATAAAATAGACATAATGGATATAATAGTATAGGTATAAAATTAGAAATAAGAGGTATAATAGATATAGGTATAAAATATAGACATAATGAATATCATCGATATAGGTATAATATAGACATAAGAGATATAGCAAAAATAGTAACGTAATAGATATAATAGATATAGGTAAAAAATATAGACATAAGAGATATATAGATACAGGTATAAAATAGACATAATATATAACAATACAGGTATAAAATATAGACATAATATATCTAGATATAAAGTATAGACATTATCGATATAATAGATATCGGTATAAAATATAGACATAATACGCAAAAGATATATGTATAAAATATAGGAATAAGAAACAATAGATATAGGTATAAAATATAGACATAATAGATATATAGATATAGGTATAAAATATAGACATAATAGATAACATATATATAGGTATAAAATATACACATTAATAGATATGATAGATATAGGTATAAAATATAGACATAATAGATATATAGATACAGTATAAAATATAGACATCATATATATCATAGATTTAGGTATAAAATATAGACATAATAGATATAATAGATACAGGTACAAAATATAGATATAATATATAAAAGATATATGTATAAAAAAAATATATATAATAGATACAGGATAAAATATGACATAACTGATATAATAGATAAAGTTATAAAATATAGATATAATAGATATAATAGATATACACGTATAAAATATAGATATAATTGATATAGTCATAAAATATAGATATAATAGATATAATATTATTTGGTATAAAATATAGATATAATAGATATAATTACAAAATATAAATCTAATAGCTATAATAGATATAGGTATTAAATATAGATATAGAAATATTAGGTATACCCATCAACTTTTCAGCACCCATTCAATTCATCATTTATATCTTGTATAACTCCCCAATGCAAGCCCTCCCTCCTCCCCCCTCCCCCCCTCCCCATGATAGGCACCAGTGCGTGATGTTCCCCTTCCCGAGTCCAAGTGATCTCATTGTTCAGTTCCCACCTATGAGTGAGAACATGCGGTATTTGGTTTTCTGTTCTTGTGAAAGTTTGCTAAAGTATAATAAAAAAATATATATAGGTATAAAATGTAGTTATAATAGATATAGACATAAAATATAGACATATTATATAATATATATAGATAGAAAATATAGACATAATAGATATGGTTATAAAATATAACATAATAGATATAAGAGATATAGGTATAAACTGTAGACATAAGAAATATAATAGATATAGGTATAAAATATAGACATAATAGATATAATAGACTGTAGGTAAACAATATAGACATAATAGACATAATAGATATAGGTACAAAATATGGACATAATAGATACAATAGATATAGGTTTAAAATATAGACTTAATAGAAATAATACATATAGGGATAAAATATAGACATAATAGATATAATAGATACAGGTATAAAATATAGTAATAAAAGATATAATACAGATAGGTATGAAATATAGACACCATAAATATAACAGATATAAGTATAAAAAATAGACATAATAAATATAGGTATAAAATATAGACATAATAGATATAATAGATATAGGTTAAAAAATAGACATAATAGATATAATACATATAGGTATAAATATAGACGTAACAGATATAATAGACATAGGTATAAAAATAGACAAAATAGATATAATAGATATAACTATAAAAATAAACATAATAAATATAATAGATACAGGTACAAAATATAGATATAATATATATAGGTATAAAATAGAGCTATAATAGATATAATAGATATATGTATAAAAAATAGATATAATAGATACAGGTATAAAATATAGACAATAGATATAATAGATATAGGTATAAAATATATATATAATGGATATAATTATAAATTATAAATATAATAAATATAATAGATATAGAAAAAAATGTAGATATAATAGATACAGGTATAAAATATGGTTATAATAAATATTAGTACACAACATAGATATAATAGTTAATGTAGATATAGGCATAAAATATAGACATAATAGATATGATAGATATATGTATAAAATATAGATATAATAGATATAATGGATACAGGTATCAAATACCAATATAATAGAAATAGCTATAAAATATAGATATAGTGGATATAATAGATATAGGCATAAAATACAGACATAATAGATATAATAAATATAGGTATAAAATATAGACATAATAGATATAATAGATAAAGATATAAAATATAGACATAATAGATGTAATAGATATAGGTATAAAATATCGACATAATAGATATGGGTATAAAATATAAACATAATAGATATAATAGATATAGGTATAAAATATAGACATAAGAGATATAATAGATATAGGTATGAAATACAGACATAATACACATAATCGATACTGGTATAAACTATAGACATAATAGATATAGGTATAAAGTATAGACATAATAAATATAATAGATATAGGTATAAAATATAGACATAATACATACAATAGATATAAGTATAATTTAGAGACATAATAGATTTGATAGATATAGGTGTAAAATATAGACATAATAGATATAATACGCATAGCTATAAAATAGAGTCATAATAGATACAATAGATATAGGTATAAAATATAGACATAAGAGACACAGGTATAAAATATAGACATAATAGATATAATAGATATAGGTATAAAATATATATATAATGGATATAATTATAAATTATAAATATAATAAATATAATAGATATAGAAAAAAATGTAGATATAATAGATACAGGTATAAAATATGGTTATAATAAATATTAGTACACAACATAGATATAATAGTTAATGTAGATATAGGCATAAAATATAGACATAATAGATATGATAGATATATGTATAAAATATAGATATAATAGATATAATGGATACAGGTATCAAATACCAATATAATAGAAATAGCTATAAAATATAGATATAGTGGATATAATAGATATAGGCATAAAATACAGACATAATAGATATAATAAATATAGGTATAAAATATAGACATAATAGATATAATAGATAAAGATATAAAATATAGACATAATAGATGTAATAGATATAGGTATAAAATATCGACATAATAGATATGGGTATAAAATATAAACATAATAGATATAATAGATATAGGTATAAAATATAGACATAAGAGATATAATAGATATAGGTATGAAATACAGACATAATACACATAATCGATACTGGTATAAACTATAGACATAATAGATATAGGTATAAAGTATAGACATAATAAATATAATAGATATAGGTATAAAATATAGACATAATACATACAATAGATATAAGTATAATTTAGAGACATAATAGATTTGATAGATATAGGTGTAAAATATAGACATAATAGATATAATACGCATAGCTATAAAATAGAGTCATAATAGATACAATAGATGTAGGTATAAAATATAGACATAAGAGACGCAGGTATAAAATATAGACATAATAGATATAATAGATATGGTACAAAATATAGACATAATACATATAGTCGATACAGGTATAAAATATAGACATAATACATATAATCGATACAGGTATAAAATATAAGCATAATAGATATAGGTATAAAATACAGACATAATACATATAATAAGTATAGGTATAAAATATAGACATAATACATATAATAGATATAGGTATAAAATATAGACATAATAGATATAACAAATATAGGTATAAAATAGAGACATAATAGATTTGATTGATATAGGTATAAAATACAGAGGTAATAGATATAATAGACATAGGTGTAAAATATAGACGTAATAGATATAATAGATATAGGGACAAAATACACACATAATAGATATAATAGATAAAGGTATAAAATAGAGATATAATAGATATAGGCATAAAATACAGATATAATAGATATAATAGATATAAGTATAAAATATAGATATAATTGATATAGTCATAAAATATAGATATAATAGATACAGGTATAAAATATAGGTATAATAGATATAATTATAAAATATAAATCTAATAGATATAATAGATATAGGTATTAAATATACATATAAGAAATATAGGTATAAAACATACTTAGATATACGTATAAAATATAGATATAATAGAAATAATAGATAGAGGTATAAAATGTAGACAAAATAGATATAATAGATATAGTTATAAAATATAGACATAAACGATATAATAGACATAGGTATACAATATAGACAAAATAGACATAAAAGATATAGGTATAAAATATAGATATAATAGATATAATAGAAATAGGTAAAAAATATAGACATAATAGATATAGGTATAAAATATAGACATAATAGACATAACAGATATAGGTATAAAATATAGATATAATAGATATATAGATATAGTTATAAAATATAGCCGTCATAGATATAAAAGATATAGGTATAAAATATAGACATAATAGATATAATATATATAGGTATAAAATATAGACATAATAGATAAAGGTATAAAATATAGACATGATATATATAATAGATATAGGTATTAAATATAGACATAATAGATATAGGTATAAAATATAGACATAATAGATATAGGTATTAAATATAGACATAACAGATATATTAGGTTTAGGTATAAAATATAGTCGTAATAGATGAAGGTATAAAATATAGACATAAAAGATATAATAGATACAGTTATCAAATATAGACATAATATATATAATAGATATAAGAATAAAATAAAGACATAATAGATATAGGAATAAAATACAGACATAATAGATATAGGTATAAAATATAGACATAATAGATATAATAGATACAGGTAAAAAATATTGCCATAATATATAATGGATATAGGTAAACAATATAGACATAATAGATATAGGTATAAAAAATAGACATAATAGATATAATAGATATAGATATGAAATACAGACATAATAGATATTATAGATATAGGTATAAAATATAGACAAAATAGATGTAATAGACATAGGTATAAAATATAGACCTAATAGATATAAGAGATATTGGTATAAAATATAGACATAAAATATATAATAGATAGTGGTATAAAATATAGATATAATAGACATAGGTATAAAATATCGATATAATACAAATATTAGATATCAGTATAAAATATAGATATAATAGATATAGGTATAAATTATGGATATAATAGTTATAATAGATATAGGAATAAAATATAGATATAATAGATATAATTATAAAATATAAATATAATAGATATAATAGATAAAGGTATAAAATATAGATATAATAGATATAGGTATGAAATATAGTTATAGTAGATATAGCTATAAAATAAAGATATAATAGATATAATAGATATATGTATAAAATATTGACATAATAGATATAATAGATATAGGTATAAAATACAGACATAATAGATATAAGTATAAAATATAGAAATAATAGATATAATAGATATAGGTATAAAATATAGACATAATAGGTATAGGTATAAAATATAGACATAATAGATATAATAGATATAGGTATAAAATGTAGACATAGTAGATATAATAGATATAGGTATAAAACATAGACATAATAGATATAGGTATAAAATATAGACATAATAGATATAGGTATAAAATATACACCTAATAGATATAAGAGATATAGGTATAAAACATAGACATAATAGATATAATAGATACACGTATAAAATATAGTTATTACAGATATAGGTATAAAATATAGATATAATAGATATAATAGATAGACATAATAGATATAATAGATGTAGGTATAAAATATAGATACAATAGATGTAATGGATATGGGTATCAAATATACATATAATAGATATAGGTATAAAATATCGATATAGTGGATATAATAGATATAGGTATGAAATATAGACATAATCGATATAATAGATATAGGTAGAAAATATAGACATGATAGATATAATAGATATAGGTATTAAAAATAGACATAATAGATATAATCGATATAGGTATAAAATATAGACATAAGAGATATAGGTATAAAATATAAACATAACAGATATAATAGATATAGGTGAATGATATAGACATAATAAATATCATATATAGGTATAAAATATGGACATAATAGACATAATAGATATAGGTATAAAATATAGACATAATAGATATAATACATACAGGTAAAAAATATAGACATACGACGTATAATAGATATAGGTATGAAATATAGATATAATAGATATAATAGATAGAGGTATAAAATATAGACATCATAAATATAATCGATACAGGTATTAAATATAGACAAAATAGATATAGGTATAAAGTATAGACATAATAGATATAATAGATATCGGTATAAAATATAGACTTAATACATACAATCGATTTAGGTATAAAATATAGACATTATAGACAATAGATATAGGTATAAAATATAGACATAATAGATATAATAGATATAGGTATAAAATATAGACATAATAGATATAATAGATATAGGTATAAAATATAGACAGAATAGATATAGGTATAAAATATAGACATAATAGATATAATAGATGCAGGCACAAAATACATATATAATAAATATAGGTATAAAATATAGATATAATAGATATAATTGATATACGTATAAAATATAGATATAATTGATATAGTCATAAAATATAGATATAATAGACGTAATACATATGGGTATAAAATATAGACATAATAGATATAGGTTTAAAATATAGATATAATAGATATAATAGATATAGTAATAAAATATAGACGTAATGGATATTATACATATAGGTATAAAATATAAACATAAAAGATATAAGAGATATGGCTATAAAATATAGACATAATAGATATTATAGATATAGGTATAAAATACAGACATAATAGATATAATAGATATAGGTATAAAATATACACATAATAGGTATAATAGATAAAGTTATAAAATATAGATATAATAGATATAAGTATAAAATATAGATATAATAGATATAATAGATATACGTATAAAAAATTGAAATAATAGATACAGGTGTAAAAAATAGACAATAGATATAATATATATAGGTATAAAATAAAGATATAGTAGACATAATTATAAAATTATATACATAATTGATATAGGTAAAAAACATAGATATAACATAGATATAACATAGATAAAACATAGATATAAAGTATATAGGTATAAAATATGGTTATAATAGATATAGGTATAAAATATAGATATAATAGATATAGGTATAAAATATAGATATAATAGGTATAACAGATATAGTTATAAAATATAGACATAAGAGTTATAATAGATATAGGTATAAAATATAGACATAATAGATATAGGTACAATATTTAGACATAATAGATATAATAGATATAGGTATAAAATATAGACATAATAGATATAATAGTTATAGGTATAAAATATAAACATAATAGATTTAATAATTATAGGTGTATAATATAGACCTAATAGATATAATAGTTATAGGTATAAAATATATACATAATAGATATAGGTATAAAATATAGACAGAATAGATATAACAGATATAGTTATACAATATAGAGATAATAGTTATAATAGATATAGGTATAAAATCTAGACATATTAGGTATAGGTATAAAATACAGACAGAGTAGATGTAATAGTTATAGGTGTAAAATATAGACATAATAGGTATAGTACATATAGGTATAAAATTTAGACAGAATAAATATAAGAGATATAGGTATGAAGTATACACATAATAGATATAACAGATACTGGTATAAAACATAGACATAATGGATATAATAGATATAGGTATAAAATATAGACATAAAAGATATAATAGAGGTATAAAATATAGACATAATAGATATAATTGATAGAGCTATAAAATATACACATAATAGATATAATAGATATAGATATAAAATATAGATATAATAGATATAGGTATAAAATATAGATATAATGGATATAATATATATAGGTATAAAATACAGATATAACAGATATAGCTATGAAATATAGACACAATAGATATACATATGGGAATAAAATAAAGATGTAATAGATATAGGTATAAAAATAGATATAATAGATATAATAGATATAGGTATAAAATATATACATAATAGATGTAATAGAAATAGGTATAAAATATAGACATAATAGATATAATAGAGGTATAAAATATAGACATAATAGATATAATAGATAAAGTTATAAAATTTAGACATAATAGATATAATAAATATAGGTATAAAATATACACAAAAAGATATAATACATATACGTATAAAATATAGACAGAATAGATATCATAGATATAGGTGTAAAATATAGACATAATAGATATAGATATAAAATATAGACATAATATATATAATGGATATAGATATAAAATATAGACATAATAGATATAATAGATATAGTTATAAAATATAGACATAATAGATATAATAGGTATAGGTAAAAAATATAGACGTAATAGATTTAGGTAGAAGATATAGACATAATAGATATAAAAGATATAGGTATAAAATATAGGCATAATAGATATAATAGATAAAGATATAAAATATAGAAATAATTGATATAATAGATATTGGTATAAAATATAGACACAATAGATATAGGTATAAAATATAGACATAATAGATATAATAGATATAGGTATAAAATATAGACATAGGTGGTGTAATAGATATAGGCATAAAATATAGAGATAATAGATATTATAGGTACAGGTATAAAATTTAGATACCATAGATATAAGTGTAAAATATAGATATAATAGGTATACGTATAAAAAATAGATATAATAAATACAGTTATAAAATATAGACAGTAGATATAATAGATATAGGTATAAAATATAGATATAATAGATATAATTGAAATGGGTATTAGATATAGACAAAATTGATATAAAAGATATAGGTATAAAAAATAGACATAATAGATATAATAAATATATTTATAAAATATAGACATAATAGATATAATAGATATATGTATAAGATAGAGACATAATAGATATAATAGATATAGATAAAAAAAGACATAATAGATATAATAGGTACAGCTATGAAATATAGACATAATAGATATAATAGATATAGGTATAAAATGTAGACGTAGTAGATATGATAGATATAGCATAAAATACAGTCATAATCGATATAATAGATATAGGTATAATATATAGACATAATTGATATAATAGATATAGGTATAAAATATAGACATAACAGATATAAGTATAAAATATACTCATTATACATATAATACATATAGGTATAAAATATAGACATGTTAGATATAATAGACATAGGTATAAAATATAGACAGAGTAGATATAATAGATATTGTTATAAAATATAGACATAATGGATACAATAGATGTAGTTATAAAATATAAACTATATCTATTATAAGTATTACATCTATATTTGATACCTATATTTATTATATCTATATTTTATACCTATATCTATCATATCTATTATATCCATATTTTACACGTATATCTATTTTATCTATATTTTATACCTATATCTATTATATCTATGATGTCTATATTTTATACCTATATGTATTACATCTTTTATGTCTATATTTTATATCTATGTATATTATATCTATTATGTCTGAATTTCATAACTCTCTTATAACTATTATGTCCATATTTTATATCTATATCTATTAAAACTACTATGTTTATGTTTCATATGTCTATCTATTATATCAATTATGTCTATATTTTATACCTATATCTATTATATCTATTATTTATATATTTTATACGTGTATCTATTATATCTATTATGTCTATATATTATACCTATATCTATAATATCTATTATGTCTACATTTTATATCTATATCTATTATATCTTCAATGTCTGTATTTTATACCTATATCTATTATATCAATTATGTCTATACTTTATACCTATATCTATTATATCTATTATTTGTATGTTTTATACCTATATCTATTATGTCTATTATGTCTATATTTTATACCTATACCTATTATATCTATTATGTCCATATTTTATACCTATAACTATTATATCTTATATGTCTGTATTTGATACCTATAACTATTGTTATATTTTATATCTATATCTATTATATATACTCTGTGTATATTTTATACCTATATCTATTATATCTATTCCGTCTATATTTTATACCTATATCTATTATATCTACTTTGTCTATATTTTATACCTATATTTATTATATCTATTATGTCTATATTTTATACCTATATCTTTTATATCTTTTTTGACTATATCTATTTCTATTATATCTGTTATGTCTATATTTAAAACGTATATCTATTATGTCTATATATTATACCTATATCCTTTATATCTATTATGTCTATATTTTATAACTACATCTATTGTATCCATTATGTCTATATTTTATAACAATATCTATTATATCTACTCTGTCTATATTTTATACCTATGTCTATTATATCTAACATGTCTGTATTTTATACCTATATGTATTATATGTATAATGAGTATATTTCATACTTATATCTATTTTGTCGATATTTTATACCTCTAACTCTTATATCTATTATGTCTATATTTCATACCTATATCTATTGTATCATTTATGTCTATATTTTATACCTATATCTATTATTTTTATATTTTTTACCTATATCTATTATATCTATTATGTCTCTATTTTATACCTATATCTATTATATCTATTATGTCTATATTTTTGGCCTATATCTATTATATCTTTTATGTCTATATTTTATACCTGTATCTATTATATCCATTATATGTATATTTTATACATATATCTATTATATCCATTATATCTATATTTTATATCTGTATCTATTATGTCTCTGTTTTATACCTATGTCTATTATATTTGTTATACTTATATTATATAACTATATCTATTATATCTGTATTTTATTCCTATATCTATGATATCTATTTTATCTGTATTTTATACCTATATCTATTATATCTATATTTTACACCTGTTTCTATTATATCTATTATGTCTATATTTTATACCTATATCTGTTGTATCGATTACGTCCATATTTTATACCTATATCTATTATATCAATTTTTTATATCCATATCTATTATATCTATATTTTATAACTATATCTATTGTAACTATTATGTCTATATTTTATAACTATATATATTATATCTATTATGTCTATCATTTATACCTATAACTATTATGTCTATATTTTGTACATATATGTATTATATCTATTATGTCTATATTTTGTACATATACCTATTATGTCTATATTTTATACCGATATCTACTAAACCTATTTCGTCTATATTTTAAACCTATATCTATTATGTCTATATTTTATACTTGCACCTGTTATATCCATTATGTCTATATTTTATACCTATATCTATTATATCTATAATGTCTATATTTTATAGCTATACCTATTATATCTATTATTTCTGTATTTTATACGTATATCTATTATATCTGTTACATCTACATTTTATACCTATATCTATTATATCTATTAGGTCTATATTTTATAGCTATATCTATTATATCTATTATGTCTATATTTTTTATGTATATCTATTATATCTATTATGTCTATTTTATACCTTCATCTATTATATGTATTATGTCTACATTTTTACCTTTATCTATTATTTCTATTATGTCTATATTTTATACCTATATCTATTATGTCTATATTTTTTACCTGTATCTATTATATCTATTATGTCTATCTTTTATACCTATATTTAATATATCTATTATGTTTTTATTTTATACCTATATCGATAATATCTATTTTGTCTATATTTTATAACTATATCAATGATATCAATTATGTCTAGATTTTATACCTTCATCTATTATGTCTATATTTTATACTTTTATCTATTATATCTATTATGTCCATATTTTATACCTGCATCTATTACGTCTATATTTTATACCTATATCTACTATATCTGTCTATATTTTATACCTATATATATTATGTCTATATTTTATACCTATATCTATTATGCCTATATTTTATACCCATATCTATTATGTCTATATTTTATACCTCTCTCCATTATATCTACTATGTCTATATTTTAAACCTATATCTATTGTGTCTATTATGTCTATATTTTATACCTATATCTATTATATCTCTTATGTTTATATTTTATTCCCATATCTGTTTTATCTATTTTATCTATATATTATACCTATATCTATTATATTTATTGTATCTATATTTTATAACTACATCTACTATGTCTACATTTTATACCTATGTCTATGATATCTATTATGTATATATTTTAGTGCTCTATTATATCTATTAAGTCTATATTTTATACCTATATCTATTTTGTCTATATTTTAAAACTATTTCCTTTATATATATTATATCTATATTTCATACCTCTATCTATGATATCTCTTATGTCTATATTTTACACCTCTATTATATCTCTTATGTCTATATTTCTTACCTCTATCTATTGTATCTTTAATATCTATATTTTATACCTCTATTTATTTTATGTATTATATCTATGTTTTATACCTCTTTCTGTTATATCTGTCTATATTTTAAACGTATATCTATTTTATCTATTATATCTGTATTTTTTTCCTGTATCTGTTATATTTATTATAGCTATATTTTACAACAATATCTTATATGTCTATATTTTATACTTATATCTATTATATCTATTATGTGTATATTTTATACCTATATCTTTTATACGTATTTTCTATATTTTATACCTCTATTATATCCCTTATGTGTATATTTTATAACTCTATCTATTGTATCTCTTATATCTATATTTCATACCTATATCTATTATATCTATTATATCTGTTTTATATCTCTATTGTATTTATTCTGTCTATGTTTTATACCTCCCTCTATTATATCTATTATGTCTATATTTTATACCTCTATTATATCTATTATGTCTATATTTTATACCTCTATCTATTATGTATATTATGTCTATATTTTATAACTATATTTATTATATCTATTATGTGTATATTTTATACCTATGTCTATTATATCTATTATGTCTATATTTTATAACTATATCCATTATATCTATTATGTCTATATTTCATACCTATATCTATTATAACTGTTATGTCTATATTTTCTAGGTATATCTATTATGTCTATATTTTATACCTATATGTATTATGACTGTATTTTATACGTAATCTATTATGTCTTTATTTTATACCTGTATCTATTATATCTATTGTCTATATTTTATAACTGTATCTATTATATCTATTATGTCTATATTTTATACCTATATCTATTATGTCTACATTTTTTACCTATATCTATTATGTCTTTTATGTCTATATTTTATACCTATATCTATTATAACCATTATGTCTATATTTTATACCTATATCTATTATATCAATTATGTCTATATTATATACCTCTATCTATTATATCTATTATGTCTATATTTTATACCTGTATCTATTATATCTATATTTTGTACAATATCTGTTATTTCTAGTATTTCTATATTTTATAACTATATATATTATATCCATTATGTCTTTTATGTCTATATTTAATACCTATATCTATTATAACCATTATGTCTATATTTTATACCTATATCTATTATATGAATTTTGTCTATATTATATACCTCTATCTATTATGTCTATTATGTCTATATTTTATACCTATATCTATTATATCTATATTTTATATCAATATCTATTATTTCTAGTATTTCTATATTTTATAACTATATATATTATATCTATTATGTCTTTATTTTATACCTCTCTCTATTATATCTATTATGTCTATATATTATACCTATAGTTATTATGTCTATATTTTATACCTATATCTATTATATCCATTATGTCAATATGTTATAAGTAAATCTATTATATCTATTATGTCTATATTTCAAACCTATATCTATTATATCTATTATGTATATATCTATTATATCAATTATGTCTATATTTTATACCTATACCTATCAAATCTATTATGTCTGTGTTTTATAACTGTATCTATTATATCTATATTTTCTACCTACATATATTATAGCTATATTTTATACCTATATCTAGTTTATCTATTATATCTATATTTTATACCTATATATATATTATCCATTATATCTCTATTTTATACCTATATCTATTATATCTATATTTCACACCTATATCTATTATAACTATTATATCTGTATTTTATACCTATATCTATTATGTCTATATTTTATACCTATATCTATTATATCTATTTTGTCTCTATTTTATACCCATATCTATTATATCTATTATGTCTATATTTTATACCCATATCTATTATATCTGTTATGTCTGTATTTCATACCTATATCTATTATATCTATTATGTCTATATTTTATATCTGTATCTATTATATCTATTATATCTATATTTTATAGCTATATCTATTATATCTATTTTAACTATATTATATACCTATATCTATTACATCTATATTTTATACCTATATATATTATATCTATCATATTTGTATTTTATATCTATTATATCTATATTTTATATCTCTATTTATTTGATCTATATTTTTAGCTATATCTATTATATCCGTATTTGATAACTATATATATATTGTATCTATTGAAACTATATTTTATACCTATATCTATTATATCTATATTTTATACCTATATCTCTTTTATCTATTATATCTTTATTTTATACCTGTATCTATTATATTTATTTTTTATACATATGTCTATTATATAAATTATATCTATATTTTATACTTATATCTATTATTTTATATTTTATGCCTGTATCTTTTATATCTATTATGTCTATATTTTATACCTATGTCTATTATGTCTATTATGTCTATATTTTATACCTATATTTATTATATTTATTAGGTCTATATTGTATACCTATAACTATTGTACGTATTATGTCTTTATTTTATATCTATATATATTATATCAATTATGTCTATACTTTATACCTATATCTATTATGTCTATATTTTATACCTGAATCGATTATATTTATTATGTTTATATTTTATACCTATATCTATTATATCTCTTATGTTTATATTTTATACCTATATCTATTATAACTATTATGTTGATATTTTATAACCATATCTATTATGTCTATATTTTATACCTATATCTATTATATCTATTATGTCTATATTTTATACCTATATCTATTATATCTATTATGTATATGTTTTATACCTATATCTATTTTGTCTATATTTTATACCAATATCTATTATATCTGTTATGTCTATATTTCATACCTACATCTATTATATCTATTATGTCTATATTTTATACCTATATCTATTATATCTATTATGTCTCAATATTATACTTATATCTATTATGTCTATATTTGACACCTATATCTATTATATCTATTATGTCTGTATTTTATATCCATATCTATTATATCTATAATGTCTGTTTTTTATCCCTCTATCTATTATATCTATTATGTCTATATATTATAACTCTATCCATTATATCTATTATGTCTATATTTTAAACCTATATATACTATGTCTATTTAATACCGATATCTATGATATCTATTATGTCTATATTTTATTCCTCTATCTATTATATCTCTTATGTCTATATTTTATACCTATATCTATTATATCTATTATGTCTAAATATCGTACCTATAATTATTATGTCTATATTTTATACCTATATCTATGGAACTATTATGTCTATATTTTATAACTATATCTGTTATAGCTATTATGTCTATATTTTATACCTATATCTATTATATCTATTATGTCTATATTTTATACCTATATCTGTTATGTCTATATTTTATACCTATAACTAGTGTATCAATTATGTCTATATTTTATACCTATATCTATTATATCTATTATGTCTACGTTTTATACCGATATCTATTATGTCTATATTTTATACCTATATCTATTATATCTAATATGTCTATATTGTATACTTATATCTGTTATATCTATTATGTCTATATTTTATACCTATATTTATTAGATCTATTATGTCTATATTTTATGTCTATATCTTTTATATCTATTTTGTCTATATTTTATACCTATTTCAATTATGTCTATATTTTATTCCAATATCTATTATGTCTATATTTTATACTTATATCTATTATATCTATTATGTCTATATTTTATACCTGTATCTGTTATATCTATTTTTTACACGTATGTCTATTATATCTATCATATCTATATTTTATACCTGTATATATTATATCCATTATGTCTATATTTTATACCTATATCTATTTTATCTGTCTATATTTGATACGTATATCTATTATATCTATTATGTCTATATTTTATACCTATATCTATTATGTCTTATCTATTATATCTACTATGTCTATATTTCATACCTATGCCTATTATATCTATTATGTCTATATTTAATACCTATTTCAATTATGTGTATGTTTTATACCTATATCTATTATATCTATTATGTCTATATTTTATAGCTATATCTATTTTGTCTATTATGTCTATATTTTATACCGGTATCTATTATGTTTCTTTTTTATACCAATATTTATTATATCTATTATGTCTATATTTTATACCTATATATCTTATATCTATTTTGTCTATATTTTATACCTGTTTCAATTATGTCTATATTTTATTCCTATATCTATTATATCTAGTATGTCTATATTTTATACCTATTCTATTATATCTACTATGTCTATATTTCATACCAGTTTCTATAATATCGATTATGTCTATATCTTATACATATATCTGTCATATCTATAATGTCTATATTTTATACCTGTATCTATTATGTCTATGTTTTATAACTATATCTATTATATCAATTATGTCTATATTTTATGCCTATATCTATTATATCTATTATGTCTATATTTTATACGTCTACCGTATCTATTATGTCTATATTTTACACCTCTATCTAATATATCTACTATGTCTATATTTTATAACTATATCTTTTATATCAATTATGTCTATATCTTATACATATATATATTATATCTATTATGTCTATATTTTATACCTATATTTATTATATCTATTATGTCCATATTTTATACCTATATCTTTTATATCTCTGTTGTCTATATTTTATACCTATTTCAATTATGTCTATATTTTATTCCTTTAATTATTATATCTATTGTATCTATATTATACCTATACAAATTATATCTTTTATGTCTATATTTTATACCTATATCTATTATATCTATTATGTCTTTATTTTAAACCTATACCTATTGTAGCTATTATGTCTATATTTCATTCCTATATCTATTATAAACATTATGTCTATATATTCTACCTATCTCTATTATGTCTATATTTTATACCTATATCTATTATAATTATTATGTCTATATTTGATACCTATATCAATTATATCTATTATGTCTATATTTTATATCGATATCTATTATGTCTATATTGTATACCTATATCTTTTATATCTATTATGTCTATATTGTATATCTGTATCCATTATATCTATCATGTCTATATTTTATACCTATATATATTGTATCTATTATGTCTATATCTGATACATATATCTATTTTATCTATTATGTCTATATTTCATACCTGTACCTATTATATCTATTATATCTATATTTTATATTTATATCTATTATAACTATTATGTCTCTATCTTATACATATATCTATTATATCTATTATGTCTATATTTTATAAATATATTTATTATATCTACTATGTCTATTTTTTATACCTATATCTTTCATATCTATTATGTCTATGTTGTATACGTATATCTATTATATCGATTATGACTATGTTTTATACCTATATATTATACCTATTATGTCTATATTTTATACCTATATCTGTTATATCTATTATGTGTATATTTTATAACTATAATTATTATATCTAATATGTCTATAATTTATACCTATATCTATTATGTCTATATTTTATATCTATATCTATTATATCTATTATGTCTATATTTTATCCCTATATCTATTATATCTATTATGTCTATATTTTTTAACTATATCTTTTATATCTCTGTTGTCTATATTTTATACTTATTTCAATTACGTGTATATTTTATTCCTATATCAATTATATCTATTATGTCTATATTTTCTACCTATATCTATTACATCTATTATGTCTATACTTCATACCTATATCTATTATATCGACTATGTCTATATCTAATACATATATTTATTATATCTATTATGTCTATATTTTGTACCTATATCTATTATATCGATAATGTCTGTATCTTATACATATATATATTGTATCTATTATGTCTATATTTTATACCTATATCTATTATATCTATTATGTCTATATCTTATACATATATCTATTATATCTATTATGTCTATATTTTATACCTATAACTATTATATCTATTATGTCTACATTTCATACCTATATCTATTACATCTATTAGGTCTATATTTTGTACCTATATCTATTATGTCTATATTTTATACCTATATCTATTATAATTAGTATGTCTATACTTGATACCCATATCTGTTATATCAATTATGTCTATATTTTATACCTATTTCTATTATATCTATTATGTCTATATTTTATACCTATATCTATTACGTCTATATTTTAACCCCATCTCTATTATATCTATTATGTTTATATTTTATACCTATATCTATTATATCTATGTCTATATTTTATAACTATATCTATTATGTCTATATTTTATACCGATATGTATTATGTCTATATCTTATACATATATCTATTATATCTATTATGTCTATATTTGATACCTATATTTTTCATATCTATTTTGTCTATATTTTATACCTATTTCAATTATGTCTGTATTTTATTCCTATATCTATTATATCTATTATGTCTATATTTTATACCTCTATCTATTATATCTATTATATCTATATTTTATACCTATACCTATTATATCTATTATACCTGTATCTTATACATATATCTATTATATCTATTATGTGTATATTTTATATCTATATCTATTATGTCTATATTTCATACCTATATTTTTATACCAGTTATGTCTATATTTTACACCTATATGTATTATATCCATTATGTCTATATTTTATACCGATATCTATTATATCTACGATGTCTATATTTTACACCTATATCCATTGTATCTATTACGTCTATATTTTATACCGATCTCTATTGTATCTATTATGTTTATATTTTATACCTATATCTATTATATTTATGTCTGTATTTTATACCTATATCTATTTTGTCTATATTTTATACCTATATCTATTATATCTATTATGTCTATATTTTATACCTATATCTATTATATCGATTATGTCTATATCTTATAAATATGTCTATTATATCTATTATGTCTATATTTCATCCCTATATGTATTAAAATCATTACGTCTATATTTTGTACCTATATCTATTATGTCTATATTTTATACCTATATCTATTTTAATTATTATGTCTATATATGATACCTATAACTATTATATCTATTATGTCTATATTTCATACCTATATCTATTCTGTCTATATCTTATACCTATATCTATTATATCTACTATGTCTATATTTCATACCTATGCCTATTATATCTATTATGTCTATATTTCATACTTTTTTCAATTATGTGTATGTTTTATACCTATATCTATTAAATCTATTTTGTCTATATTTTCTACCTATTTAAATTATGTCTATATTTTATTCCTACATCTATTATATCTATTATGTCTATATTTTATAGCTATACCTATTTTATCTATTATGTCTATTTTTTATACCGATATCTATTATGTCTACTTTTTATACCTATATTTATTATATCTATTATTTCTATATTTTATAACTATATATTTTATATCTATTTTATACCTGTTTTAATATAGTTATAAAATATAGACATAATAGATATTGGTATTAAATACAGACATAATAGATATAATAGAACTAGGTTTAAAATATAGACATAATAGATATAATAGATATATGTATCAAATATAGACATAATAATTATAATAGATATAGTTATAAAATATAGACATAATAGATATAGGTACAAAATATAGACATTATGGTTATAATAGATATAGGTATGAAATATAGACATAATGGATATAATAGGTAAAGTTTTAAAACAAAGACATAATAGATATAATAGATACAGGTATAAGATATAGACATAATAGATATAATAGATATAGGTATAAAATATAGACATAATAGCTTTAATAGATATAGGTATAAAACATTAATATAATAGATATAAAAGATATAGGTGTAAACTACAGACATAATAGATATAATAGATATTGGTATAAAATATTGACATAATAGATATAATAGATATAGATATAAAATATAGACATAATAGATATAAGAGATATAGGAATAAAATATGGACATAATAGATATAGGTATAAATATAGACATAATAGATATAATAAATATAGGTATTAAATATAGACATAATAGATATAATAGATATATGTATAAGATATAGACATAATAGATACAATAGATATAGGTATAAAATATAGACACAATAGATATAATAGATATAGATATAAAATATAGACATAATAGATATAGGTATAAAATATAGACATATTAGATATAATAATTATAGGTATAAAATATAGACATGATAGATATAATAGAAATAGGTATAAAATATAGACATTATGCATATAATAGATATAGGTATAAAATATAGACATAATAGACATAGGTATAAAATATGAACATAATAGATATAATAGATATAGCTGTAAAATACTGACATAAAAGATATAACAGATATAGGTGTAAAATGTAGACCTAAAAGATATAATAGATATAGGCATAAAATGTAGACATAATAGAGATAGGTATAAAATATAGATATAATAGATACAGATATAAAATATAGACATAATATATACGATAGAGGTATAAAATATAGACATAATAGTTATAATAGATATAGGTAAAATATATGGACAGTATAGATATAATAGACATAGGTATAAAATATAGACAAAATAGATATAATAGATACACGGGTAAAACATAGATATAATAGATATAGGTATAAAATATAGACATAATAGATAAAATAGAAATACGTATAAAATATAAATATAATAGACATAGATATAAAATATTGATATAATAGATATAATATATACAGGTGTAAAATATAGATATAATACATATAATTATAAAATATAAATGTTATAGACATAATAGATATAGGTATAAAATATAGACATAACAGATATAATAGTTACAGGTACAAAACATAGATATAATAGATATAGGTATAAAATATAGATATAATAGATATAATTATAAAATATAAATATAATAGATATAATAGATATAGGTAAAAAATATAGATATAATGGATATAGGTATAAAATATGGTTATAATAGATATAAGTATAAAATATAGATATAATAGATATAATAGATATAGCCATAAAATATAGACATAATAGATATGATAGATATATGTAGAAAACATAGATATAATGAATATAATGGATATAGCTATCAAACATAGTCATAATAGATATAGCTATAAAATATAGATATAGCGGATATAATAGATATAGGCATAAAACATAGACATAATAGATATAAAAGATATAGGAATAAAATATAGACATAATAGATATAATAGATAAAGATATAAAATATAGACATAATAGATATACGTATAAATTATAGACATAATAGATATAATAGATATAGGTATAAAATATAGATATAATAGATATAGGTATAAAATATCGATATAATAAATATAATGGATATACGTATAAAATATAGATATAATTGAAAAAGGTACAAAATATAGATATAGTAGATATGATAGATTAATGTATAAAAAAAGATAAAATAGATATAATAGATATAGGTATTAAATATAGACATAATAGATATAATAGATATAGGTATCAAATATAGACATAATAGATATAATACATATAGGTATAAAATATAGACATAATAGATATACGTATAAACGATAGACATTATAGATATAATAGATATAGGTATAAAATATGGACATAATAGATATAGGTATAAAATATGGACATAATAAATATAGTAGATATACGTTTAAAATATAGACATAATAGATGTAATATATATACGTATAAAATATAGACATAATAGATATAGGGATAAAATATAGACATAATAGATATAATAGATTAAGGTATAAAATATAGATATAATTGATATAATTAGAAAATATAGGTATAATAGATAGAGGTATAAAATACAGACATAATAGATATGATAGATACACCTATAAAATATAGACATAATAGATATAATAGATATAGGTATAAAATATAGACATAATAGATATAAGAGATATAGGTATACAATACAGACATAATAGATATAATAGATATAGGTATAAAATATAGACATAATGGATATTATAGACAGTTATAAATATAGATATCGTAGATATAATAGATATAGGTATAAAATACAGACATAATAGATGTTACAGATATAGGTATAAACATAGACATAATTGATATAATAGATATAGGTATAAAATATAGACATAACAGATTTAAAAGATATAGGTATAAAATATAGATATAATAGATATAATAGATGTACGTATAATAAATAGATATAATAGATACAGTTATAAAATATAGACAACAGATAAAATAGATATAGGTATAAAATATAGATATAATAGATATAATTATAAAATATAAATATAAAAGATATAATAGATATAGGTATAAAATAGAGATAAAATAGATATAGTAGATACAGGAATAAAATACAGACATAATTGAAATAGGTATAAAATATAGACAAAATAGATATAAAAGATATAGGTATCAAATATAGACATAATAGATATAATAGATATATGTATAAGATATATACATAATAGATATAATAGATATAGGTATAAAATATAGACATAATAGATATAATAGATATAGGTATAAAATATAGACATAAATGATGTAGGTATAAAATATAGACATAATAGATATAATAGATATAGGTGTAAAATATAGACATAATAGGTATAGCTATAAAATATTGACATAATAGATATAATAGATATAGGCATAAAATATAGACATAATAGATATAATAGATATAGGTTTAAAATATAGAGCTAATAGGTATAATGGAGAGAGGTAAAAAACATAGAAATAATAGATATAGGTATAAAATATAGACATAATAGTTATAGTTATAAAATATAGACATAATAGATACATATAGGTATAAAATATAGACATAATACATATAGGTAAAAAATATAGACATAATAGATAAAATAGATAAAGGTATTAAATACAGACATAATAGATATAATAGATGTAGGTATAAAATATAGACATAATAAATATAGATATAGGTATAAACTATAGACATAATAGACATAGGTATGAAATATAGACCTAATAGATATAATAAATATAGGTATAAAATATAGACATAATAGAATAAATATAGGTACAAAATATACATATAATAAATATAGGTATAAAATATAGACATAATAGATATAATAGACACATATAAAACATAGATATGATAGATATTGGTATAAAATATAGATATAATAAATATAGGTATAAAATATAGACAAAATAGATATAATTGATATAGGTTAAAAATATAGACATAATCGATACAGTAGATATAGGTATAAAATATAGACATAATTGATATAGGTATAAAATATAGACATAAAGCATATAATAGATATAGGTATAAAATATAGACATAAAAGGTATGGGTATAAAATATAGACATAATAGATATAATAGATATAGTTATAAAATATAGATATAATAGATAATAGATATAGGAATAAAATATTCACATAATAGATATAACAGATATAGATATAAAATATAGCCATGATAGATATAGGTATAAAATGTAGACATAATAGGTATAATAGATGTACGTAGAAAATATAGATATAATTGATATAGGTATAAAATATAGACATAATGCATATAATAGATATTGGTATAAAATATAGACATAATAGGTATAGGTATAAAATATAGACATAATAGATATAAAAGATAAGGGTATAAAATGTAGACTTAATGGATACAATAGATATAGGTATAAAATATAGACATAACTGATATAGGTATAAAATATAAACATAATAGATATAGTAGATATAGGTAAAAAATATACACATAATAGATATAATAAATATAGGTATAAAATATAGACATAGAAGACATAATAGATATAGGTATAAAATGTAGATATAACATATAGCTATGAAATATAGACACAATAGATATAGATATAGGTATTAAACAAAGATATAATAGATATAGGTATAAAAAATAGATATAATAGATATAATAGATAAAGGTATAAAATATTGAAATAATAGATGTAATAGATATAGGTATAAAAGATAGACATTATAGATATAATAGATATAGGTGTAAAATATAGACATAATAGATACAATAGACAAAGTTATGAAATATAGACATAATAGACATAGTAAATATAGGTATAAAATATAGACATCAGAGATATTAAAGATATAGGTATAAAATATAGACATAACAGATACAATAGATATACGTATAAAATATAGACATCATAGATATAATAGATATAGGTATAAAATGTAGACATAATAGATATAATAGATATAGGTATAATATATAGATATAATAGATATAATATATAGGTATAAAATATAGACATAATATATATAATAGATATACGTATAAAATATAGACATCAAAGATATAATAGATATAGGTATAAAATATAGACAGAACAGATATCGTTATAAAATATCTACATAATAGATATAATAGATATAGTTATAAAATATACACATAATAGATATAATAGATATAAGTATAAAATGTAGACATAATAGATATAATAGATATAGGGATTAAATATAGACATCAACGATATAATACATATAGGTATAAAATGCAGACATCATAGATATAATAGATATAGGTATAAAATATAGACATAATAGATATAGGTATAACATATGGACATAATAGATAGAATAGAGGTATAAAATATAGACATAATAGATATAGGTATAGAATATAGACATAATAGATAGAATAGATAGAGACATAAAATATAGACATAATAGATATAGCTATAAAATATAGTCATAATAGATATAAGAAATATAGTTATAAAATATAGACATAATAGTTATAATAGATATAGGTATAAAATATAGACATAATAGATATAATATATAGAAGTGTAAAATATAGACTTAATAGATATATTTGATATAGGTATAAAACGTAGACATAATTGATATAGGTATAAAATATAGACATAATAGATAGAATAGAGATGGGTATAAAATATCGACGTAATAGATTTAATAGATATAGGTGAAAAATATAGACATAATAGATATAATAGATGTAGGTATCAAACACTGACATAATAATTATAATCGATATAGGTATAAAATATAGACATAATAGATATAAGAGATATAGTTATGAAATATGGACATAATAATTATAATAGATATAGGTATAAAATATACACATAATAGATATAATATATATGGGTATAAAATATAGACATAATAGATATAGGTAAAAAAAAAGACACAATAGATATAATAGATATAGGTATAAAATATAGACATAATAGATACAGGTATAAAATATAGACAGAATAGATACAACAGATATAGATATACAATATAGAGATAATAGTTATAATAGATATACGTATAAAATATAGACAAAATAGGTATAGATTTAAAATACAGACATAATGATATAGCAGATATAGGTAAAAAATATAGACACTTTAGATATAATAGACATAGGTATAAAATATAGACATAATAGATATAATAGAAATAGGTATAAAATATAAATATAATAGATATAGATATAAAATACAGATATAATAGATACAGGTATAAAATATAGATATAATAGATATAATTATAAAATATAAATATAATAGATATAATAGATATAGGTATAAAATATAGACATAATAGATATAATTGACATAGGGATAAAATATAGATATAATAGATATAATAGATATAGGTATAAAATATAGACATAATAGATATAAAGGATACAGATACAAAATATAGATATAATAGATATAGGTATAAAATATAGATATAATAGATATAATAGATATATGTATAAAAAATAGACATAATAGATACAGGTATAAAATATGCACAATAGATATAGTAGATATAGGTATAAAATATAGATATCATAGATATAATTATAAAGTATAAATATAATAGATATTATAGATACAGGTAAAATATATAGATATCATGGATATAGGTATTAAATATGGTTATAATAGATATAAGTAAAAAATATAGATATAATAGATAAAATAGATATAGGCATAAAATATAGACATAATAGATATGATAGATATATGTATAAAATATAGATATAGTAGATTTAATGGATATAGGTATCAAGCATAGATATAATAGATATAGCTATAAAATATAGACATGATAGATATGATAGATATAGGTATAAAATATAGACATCATAGATATTATAGATACAGGTATAAAATATAGACAATAGATATAATAGATATAGGTATGAAATATAGATATAATAGATATAATTATAAAAAATATAAATAAAATAGGTATAATTGATATAGGGAAAAACATAGATATAATGTATATGGGTATGAAATATGGTTATAATAGATACAGGTAAGAAATATAGATATAACAGATATAATAGATATAGGTATAAAATATAGACATAATAGATTTAATAGTATAAGTATAAAATATAGACATAATAGATATAGGTACAAAATATAGATATATAAGATATAATAGTTATAGTTATAAAATATAGACATAATGGATATAATAGATATAGTTATTAAATATAGACAAAATAGATATAATTGATATTGGTATAAAATATAGATATAATAGATATAGGTATAAAATATAGACATAAGAATTATAATAGATATAGGTATAAAATATAGACATTATAGATATAATCGATATAGGTATAAAATATAGACATAAGAGATATAGGTATAAAATATAACATAATATATATAATAGATATAGGTAAAAAATATAGAGTTAAGAGATATAATAAATATAGGTATAAAATATAGACATAACAAATATAATCGATACAGGTATAAAATATAGACATAATAGATATAGGTATAAAGAATCGACATAATAGATATAATAGGTATCGGTGTAAAATATAGACATAATACATACAAAAGATATAGGTATAAAATATAGACATAATAGATACAATAGATATAGGTATAAAATATAGATATAATAGATATAATAGATATAGGTATAAAATATAGACATAATAGATATGATATATATAGGTATAATATATAGACATAACAGATGTGATACTTTTACAAAATGTAGATATAATAGATATAGGTATAAAATATAGATATAATAGATATAATAGATATATATGTATAAAAAATAGATATAATAGATACAGGTACAAAATATAGACAATATATATAATAGATATAGATATAAAATATAGATATAATAGATTTAATTATAAAATATTAATATAATAGATATAATAGATATAGGAAAAAAATATAGATATGGATATAGGTATAAAATATGGTTATAATAGATATAGGTATAAAATGTAGATATAATAGATATAATAGTCATAGGCCTAAAATATAGACATAATAGGTATGATAGATATATGTATAAAATATAGATATAATAGATATAATGGATATAGGTATCAAATATAGATATAATAGGTACATGTATAAAATATAGATATAGTGGATATAATTGATATAGGCATAAAATATAGACATAATATAGATAATAGATATAGGTATAAAATATAGACATAAGAGGTATAATAGATATAGGTATAAAATATAGACATAATAGATATAATAGATACAGGTATAAAATTTAGACATAAGAGGAATAAAAGATATAGGTATAAAATACGGACATAATAGATATAATAGATAGAGGTATAAAATATAGACATAATAGATATGGGTATAAAATATAAACATAATAGATATAATAGATATAGGTATAAAATATAAACATAAGAGATATAATAGATATAGGCATAAAATATAGACATAATAAATATAATCGATACAGGTATAATATATAGACATAAAAGATATAACAAATATACCTATTAAATAGAGACATAATAGATTTGATAGATATAGGTATAAAATATAGTCATAATAGATATAATAGACATAGGTATACAATATAGACATAATAGACATATTAGATATAGGTCCAAAGTATAGACATAATAGATAAAATAGATATACGTAAATAATATAGATATAATAGATATAATAGATATAGGTATAAAATATAGACATAATAGGTATAGATATGGGTATAAAATATAGATATAATATATATAATAGATATATATGTATAAAAAATAGATATAATAGATACAGATATAAAATTTAGACAATAGATATAATAGATATAGGTATAAAATATAGATATAATAGATATAATTATAAAATATGAATATAATATATATAATAGATATAGGTATAAAATATAGATATAATAGATATAGGTTTAAAATATAGTTATAATAGATGTAGATATGAAATATAGATATAGTAGATATAATAGATATAGGTAGAAAATATAGACATAATAGATATATGTATGAAATATAGAAATAGATATAATGGATATAGGTATCAAATATAGATATAATATATGGTGACAAATATTACACCAATAGGGCAAAATCCTTAGATTATAGGTAGAAGTGTGCCTAAATATCAAATAAATGCTACTGAATAAGAGACACATGATATAGATATAGTATTAAAACCATTATAACTAACTCTCGGTCTCCCCCCTCGCTCTCATCGATCTCTGCATAAGCGGGTATCCCCTCTTGCCCCTAATGCTGTCCATCCCTCTCGGTCGTCCCCAGCTCGCCCTTCTCGCTCTCCTCGCTCTCGGTCTCCCCTCACCGCCCTCATAGATACATGACAAAGTTATGAAATATAGACATATAACCATAGTAATATAGTTATCAAATATAGACATCAGAGATAATAAAGATCTAGGTATAAAATATAGCATACAGATACAATGAGATTACGTATAAAATATTAGACATCATAGATATAATAGATATAGGCTAAAATGTAGACTAATAGACATAAAGATATAGGTATGACAAATTAGAATATATGATATAATACATAGTAGGTATCCCAAAATATAGAATAGCATATATATGAATATCCTATACGTATAAAGATATAGGACATCAAAGATATAATAGATATAGGTAAAATATAGACAGAACACAATCGTTATAAAATATCTACATAATAGTATAATAGATAATATGTTTCAGAATATACACATTAATAGAGGATCGATAGATATACGTAAAATGTAGACACACATTATGATATAATAGATATAGGGATCTAAATATAGACAATCAAAGGTAGATACATCATAGGTATAAAAATGCAGACATCATTAGATATAGAAGAGATAGGATGTCCAATTATGACATAAAGACTATACGGTTATAATTAGCGGACATAAGAATAGATATAGAGGTACATAAAATCATAGACATAATACATATAGGTATAGAATATAGAACATAATAGATAGAATAGATGAGGTATAAAATATAGACTAATAGATATGCTATAAAATATAGTAATAATGTAAAGAAATATATTATAAAATCACATAATATAATGATTAGAAACTAGACCTATAGCAATAATATTATAGTACTAAAAGACTGACTATAGATGATATTACAGGATCAAGACGTACGACCTCCGATCACTACAGATCGCTACTCCTCCTCGTCAAGTATCCATGATAGTATACATATAGACATAATCGATAAAGAGAGTGGGTATAAAATATCGACTCGTAAAGATTGATAGAATAGGTGAAAATATAGACATACATGATATAATAGATGTGGTATCAAAATATATTGACATAAATTATAATCGATAACGGTATAAAATATAGAACATGATAGATATAGGAGATATATTATCGAACATAGTAAGGCATAATAGTCTTATAATCGATAGCGTATCAAATATACACAATAGCTATAATAGATATACGTATAAAAATATAGACGTAATAGATTCACAAAGGGTATAAAATAAAGATAATTGATTATAGATATGTTATAACATACAGACAACTCAGGGATATAATAGTTTTAGATATAACACATAGACAAGAAAGATATAATATATATGGATACTAAGTTAGACAGAATAGATATAGGTAAAAATATAGACCACAATAGATATGCACATAGCAGTAAGGTATAAAATATAGAATATATGAACAGGATAAAAGTATAGACGCGAATAAATACACAATATAGTTATACAATAAGAATAATAGTTCTAAATAGATATGGTAAATATAGACACAGGACTCAATAGTATAGTTTAAAATACAGACATAAGTGATTGAGCTAGATATACGGTAAAATCTAGACAGAACACTTCTAGATATAATTAACGACATAGGTAATGAAGCAATACTGAGCATAATAGATATAATAGACATAGGTATAAATGTATAAATATAATAGATATAAATATTAAAATACAATATTATACGATACACCGGATAAAATATAGATTATAACTAGATATAATTATACATAAATATATACTCTCTATATAATAGCTATAACTATGATCAATAGGATCCTACTTAAGAATCATAGACTCAATTTTCGAGAATAGAGATATACATTTAAGGGAAGGGCAAATAGATAGAATCAATCGAATATAGATTGGATAATAACTATATAAACAGGTCCAAAATATAGATTAATGAGATATAGGGTCTAAAACATATACGATTAATACGATATATAAGCATATAGTATCAAACAAATGCCAATAATAGATTTAAGTCAGTATAGATCAATAGAGAATAGCATAAAATGAGTATCAAGACAATAAAATCAAAATAATAGATATTAGGTACAGGTAAAAAATATAGCTACATATATAGGTAATAACAATATCGTTATTATAGATTACAGTACAAAAATCGGACTATTGTTCGTTACACCGGATACATCTCTCCACCACTCTACGACTTATAGACATCAATACCTCGTGAGTAGGATATTGATACAATCATACGATATGAGCATTTTAATGGATAGGTTCTACGCAGAATTAATACGACTATAGCTATAAACAATATACACATGATAGATATGATAGATATAGGTATAAAACTTAGACATATAGATCTCTGATATAGTGATATAACAATATAGACATACGATATAATAATACAGGTATAAAATGGAAAATAATTATATATAGTACTAAAGATATAGATATAATTTATATAACAGTAATAACATCAAAAAATAGATATCAAGATACAGGTATAAAAATATAGACAATAGATCACTGATATAGGTATGAAACTTATATCTATATCGATATAAATTCATAAAAATATAAATAAAATAGTAATACTTGATATATGGTACCAAACTCCATATGGTTCTCTCACTAAGCTCTAGGTCCTATCTCATCGCTATCATAGATCTAATCGATCTCTGTCTCACATATCGACCTCATCTAGCTTTTTACCACGAGACCTAGGTCTCCCCCATCTCGCATAATCGATATAGGTCCAAAAGTATAGATATATAAGATAAATAGTTCTAGTTTATAAAATATGACATCCTAGATATAATCAGATAGCGGTCTTCACTATCGACAAATTAGATATAGACCTTGCTCTTGGTCTTCCACTATCGCTCGTCCTCTCGCTGGGTCTCAACATCTCGCACTCCGACCTCTACTGCTAATCGGTATAACAATAGACTTTAGATATCATCCGCTATACGAGTATAACTATGGACCTCAGGAAGATATAGGATGTATAGAAATTGATACGCATTATATATAGAATTAGCCTATCAAGAGGTAAATAGAATATCAGCTTAAGAGGATATATAAATAAGGTATCAAAAATATGTCATACACAAATATAATCGATACGGTATAAACTATAACATATAAGGTATCAAGAATACCGACACGCTTCATAGATATTTAACTAGATATCGTGTAAATTAGGCAAAAACATACATAAATAGTAAGGTATAAAGCCTAAATATAGACATACGGATACAATACACAATATAGGTATCAGAGATAAGATATCCTAAATCTAATTATATATAGGGCCGTAGCAAATATAGACATAAATAGAATATTATATATATGTTATTAATATAGACAAGCATCACTAGATGTGATCACTTTTTTACAAATGTACGATATCTATAGATATAGGTATAGACCTCTAGATATAATAGATCTATAGATATATATGTCTACAAAATAGATATAATGATTACCAGGTACAACATATAGACAAGATATATAATCGATATACGTATATAGAAATAGCGACATAATAAATAGGAATTTTAATTATAAATAATTAATATAATAGATATAATAGATATGGAAAAAATCTAGATACTGGCTCTCGTACTCCCCATCCTCGGTTCTCCCTCGCTCATCGGTGTCACCCTGTCCGCTCTCATAGCTCTCCTCGTCTCGCCTAAAATATGCCCTCATGGGTCGATAGATTTCTATCGCTTCTCAAATATCGCCATCTCTAGACATTCTGGATATAGGTATCAAATATACGATATAATCAACGTCCCTGTAGAAACATATAGATATATTGGATATAATTGATCTAGGCCTAAATCTAGACATCATCTCTATACATTAGCCTCGGATCTCGAATATAGACAAAGAGGTATACACCATCGATCTAGGTCTTAAAATTAGCCCATCATAGATATAATAGATCTCGGATCACCTTTATACCTAAAGGATAATAGATATAGGTTATTAAAATATGGACCTAACCTAACTATATAATAGATTAGAGGTGTAAATATCGACCAGAATAATATGGTATAAAATATAAATAATAGATATAAATAGATATAGTATAAATATAAAACATAAGAGATATTAATAGATATAGGCCTAAAATAAGACACAATAAATCTAATCGATACAGGATATAATATATAGACATACAAGATATAAAACAATAGACCTATTAAATCGCACGCCATCTAGCTTGATACGCTATTCGTTAGAACCTATAGTCCTCAATCGCTCTCATCACCATCGGTATACAATATAGACATAATGACCTTTAGATATAGGTCCCATTTAGAGCCATATAATCATTAGATCTAGGTCAATACTATCGTCTAATCCCTATACTAGCAACTATAGGTATCAAATATAGACATAATGTTACTCGATATGGAGTCCTCCCGTCTAGCTATCCACTCGCTCTCCTTCGATACTCTCTGTCTCCCCCCTGCTATCTAAGCTCCAAGATTCTCCACATATGCCCATAGCCTCCGCGATCTACGGTTGTCCCCATCTAGCTCTACCCTCGCTCTCCTTCTCCCCCTCTGCCTCGCGTCCTCTACTACGCTCTAGGTCTCCCCTCTAACGCTTCCTCCATCTCGGTATCCCCTCTCGTTCCTACCTCGCTGTCCGCTCTGCCCCTCGCTCTCGTCGCTCTCCTCGATATAGGTAGCCCTACTCGACTCCTCGATTACCTCGTTCTCTCCTACCTCTCCGACTCCTGGTAATTGGTAAAACTTAAACATACATCTATATAAGAGCTATAGGTATAAAATACGAGACATAAGAGATATACTACCACATATCGGACATCCCTATCGACTAATAATATACTTATACAGTTATAAAATTAGAACTCTCCTAGCTCTCCTCTGCTCGTCTCTGTCTCCCCTCCCGCTCTCCTCGCTCTCGGTCTCCCCTCTCGCTTCCTCGCCTCTCCTCCTCACCCCCTCTCCCCTCCCTCGGTCTCCTTGTCTCAGGCTCATCCCCCTCCGTCCTCCGTGTCTCTCTGTCTCCCCTGGGGGTCACGCGCTATAGGTATACCCTCTCGATATATGATATACTCAGATATATTTATGAAATCTAGATATAATTGATATAAGTCCATAAAAATATTAGACATAAACATCTATAATAGATCTAGGTATAAATATATAGACCAAAGATACAATACATATAGGTATAAAATATAGACATTAACTAGGATTAATATGCATATAGTTTATGATATAGACAAATAGAGATAAAGGTAGAGGTATAAAATATAGACATAATAGATATAAGAGAAGATTGTATAACTATATACATACTCGCTCCCTGCTTCCCCTCCCGCCCAGTCAGCTCTCCCGCTACCGGTCTGCCATCTCGCTCTCCTGGCTCTCGGTCTCGCCTCTCGCTCTCCCCTCGCTCTCCTCGCTCTCCATCTCTCCCCTCTCGTTCTCTCGTGCTCTCGGCATCAATCTCGATATAAATACGCTATCATAGACTAGTACGTATCCCCCTGTCTATATCCTCCGTTCTCAGCTTCCCCCCTACTCTCCTCCCTCTCATTGCTATCGGTCTGCCTCTACTCGCTCGCCCTCTCGCTATCCCCTCTCGTTCTCCATACTCTCGGTCTCCACTCTCTCTCCTGCCTCCCTCTCCCTCGCCCTACGTTATCCCCTCTCTCCCTCCTCGCTCCGTCCGTTCCCCTCTCCCCCCCCTCGCTTATAGATATAGTATAGAATGATAGGACATAATAGATATAATGATAAGGTATAAAATACAGATATTATAGATAATAGATTAGGGTATAAACATATAGACAGATTAGATATAATAATATAGGTATAAAGATAGACAGACTAGGTATAATAGAGTTGATGTATACAAATATAGACAAATAGGATATAAGAGCTATAGGTATAAAATACAGTTATAATCACGAGAGGTTATAAATATAATAGGTTTATAAATCTATAGAAAGAGG